>NC_057863.1:222489406-222759406 GCF_019393635.1 Dromiciops gliroides
ATAATCAAATAAGGGAGACCACCATACATATGTATTTATACAGAATAAGCTCAAAGAGAATAATAAAAATAAATGTAAAGATATTAAAGTTAACATGCATTTGTTAAGAACCTAATATGTAAAAAAAGAACCTACTATGTGCCAGGCATTGTGTTAAGTGCTGAAGATACAAAGAAGGACAAAATACAGCCCCAGTTTTTCAAGGAGCTCACAGAAGGAGAGTACTAGTATTGGAGGAAATTAGAAAAGTCTTCAAGTGATGCTTGAGTTTCATCAAGAAAGAAGAGAAAGACTCTATAAGGGAGCAATGAGGAAGAGAGGAAGAAAGAGAGGAAGGAAGGAAGTTGAGTTCAGAGAACAGCTAGTGGCCCAGTTTGGCAGAAACATACAGTGTGGGGAGGGCAATGTAGAGTCTGTGGCATGAAGAAAGATATAATAAGAAGTAATGTTCCAGACACAGTGTTCTTTCAGAGCAAGGGGAAAGGAAGAGATTTTTTGCCAAGATATTTGAGCCTTTGGAGAAATATTTTGAAGTATCTTTTCCAAAGGTGGACAGGGAGAGGGGGGGAGAATCCTATTATTTTTACTTCTTTTTCTGTAGAAATTGCAGAATACAAAAAAAACTGAAGTATCCTCATTTTGTAATATCTTTACTAATTTCTCTATAATTAACTTCTTGAATCAAGAAGAGGAAATTGGAAAGCATAATTTAATTTTCAGCAGAAATTTTAACAGCCTAACAAAGAAAAGAGAGGAGAAAACAATGCAGAAAGAGCTGTAACCCCTTGGCCATCAAACAATAAAGCAAATGAAGGAGAGCGGTGCTTTCCAAAATCTGGCAAGCATCCATTTTTATCTTTGAAGCCATTTGCCATCATTGTTGAACTACATCTTCAAAACAGGAAGCTGCTTAATTGTGATTTTCGAGCAACCTCGCCCTTTCTTGTGCACTAACAACCTTACTCCAAGCTACTGACTTTGATTTGAGCTGAACCATTATGGTGAGAGACATTAAGGCATTTCCTCTTTCTGTTGAAGGCCTTAATGCTTAGAAGTTGCTCTTAGCTTGATTCACTGGCTCTTGTTGGTTAAGTTTGCAAGAGATATTCTTACAAAATGGATTCTGCCTTTTCTCTAAAGTCTCCATCCTCATTCAGGACCCCATTAGCTTCCACCTGGACCAGCTTATAGCCTCCTGAGGATCCATCCTGCCTCCCGTCCCTCCTTTTTTTTCCCAATATTCATCCTCATTTCATTTCAACTATCCTTCACACTATTGTTGAAATTGGAGTATGTCCTTTCTCAGGGAGGAAATTTCCTCTACCAATACAGGCCAGCACCTTCTCTGCAACAGTATATTTCTTTTAAAAACAAAAACAAACAAACAAACAAAACCTAGTATATTTGTTAGAGAGCTCTGAGAGGTTCCTGGCTCAGGGTCACATAGCTAGTCAGTGTCAGAGGGCTGGACCTGAACTCAAGTCTTGCTGGATTTGAGATCATAGTCTTTTCTTGGGGGGAAAAACAAAAGGTCTTTTCTGAATAGGTTAACCCTACCCAACCAGAATTGAACCCTTATGACCAAAAAAACCCCAATTAAGCTAACACAACCAATATATTGGCCTCATTTAACAAGAGTCTACCCTCAAGTCTGCTATCTGTTCTTCAGCAATATTATTGCTTTCTTAATTATTCAGAGCTTCATGTCCTTTCAGTGATCTGTTCACTTGCATTGTTGTAGTCATTGTGCATATTGCTAAACTGCTTTTGCTTCTTTTATTTTGTATCAGTTTATACAAATCTTCCTATACTTTTCTGAGCTCCTCATACTTAGGCATACCAAATGGAAACATAAGCATCCTCCATGGATTCTGGAGAACTATCCCTGGCCTTTTGTGATGGAGGAGAACTTCAGAGTCAACCAATCAAATAATCAAAAGACTTTTACCAAAGGCTTATTATATAGCTAGTGCTGTCAGGAATCTAAAAAAGAATAAGAGGTAACCTCTGACGACAAGAATATTATATTCCCAATGGGGAAATAAAATGTACACACATGAGACATGTAAAGAATGAGGCAAGATTTAAAAAAGTACCAAATGATGTGCTGCAGCGAATTAGGGAATAACAGTATATAATAAAGTGGTAATTATAAGGCACCTGAAGAAAAGCGCAGCCATGAAAAATGATGGAACCAATTGTAGCATGTGAACATAATATAACGTCATTGTGCTATAAAGAACAATGAGTATGAAGAATTCAGAGGAACAAGGGGAGAGCTTTATGAAATGTCATGGAACAAAGGCAGCAGAGTCAACAAGGTATAAAGACATTGATAAATCAAATAGAATGGAAATCATCGATACCAAATAATTAAAAATTGAACCTACAGTTTTTCTTTCTGCTAATAAACCATAAAGTAGAAAGCCCCATAAGTCATTCTTCATTGGGGGGTTTGTTTATGTGGTTTTTAGAATGTATTTGCTGCATTGAAAAAGAATGTATCAACAGAATAAAAAATTTTTAAGATAAAAGTACAATAGGAGAGATAAGCAAAAAAAAAAAAATCAACGCTAGCTCAAGCTTTCAGGATTGTTGTTATTATTATGTCGTTTCAGTTGTACCTGACTTTGTGACCCCATTTGAGTTTTTCTTGGCAAAGATGCTGGAGTGGTTTGCCATTTCTTTCTCCAGCTCATTTTATAGAAGAGGAAACTGAGTTAAACAGGATTAAGTGATTCATTCAGGGTCACACAGCTACTACATATCTGAGGCCAAATTTGACCTCAGGTATTCCTGACTCCAGGCCTGGTGTTCTATCCGCTGAGACATCTAGCTACCTTCTAGGCAAACATAGGTTAAGTGACTTTTCAAAGTCACACAGCTAGTAAGTGAGGTCAGATGTGAACTCATGTCTTCCTGACTCCAGGTCCAGAGCTCTGTCCACAGAAACATCTAGTTGCCTCTTTTTTTTTTCCCTAGTTGCCTCTTGACAGATGAGTTGTTGTTTCAGTTATATCCAACTCTTTGTGACCCAATTAGGGTTTTCTTGGCAAAGATACTGGAATAGTTTGCGATTTCCTTGAAATGGAAGAAAAGGGGGCAAAAGAATTGGGATTTGATCATGAAATATAATATCTCGGTGAATATTAAAACCTAAGGTAAACAATCACTTTACTTGCTTTATTTTTTAAAAATAGATAAGAAACTTAGTCTATGAAACAGAAGAACTTTAAGAATAAAATGTGATTTGACTCTGTCCTTATCATCAACAAAGTATTTTTCCACCTTAAATTCCAAATTACACTAATATTTGTGTTATACTTATTTTTGTTTCTTTTTTTTTCTGTTTATTTGATTTTTTTCACTATCACTGAGATTTACCAGGAAGAAAATAAATGCTGATTTGGAGGCTAGAATAAGAAGCATGCCTTGGGTTTGGAGAAAATGTTTGCTATATATATTTTAATTAGTCACATCATTTACCCTATTCATGTTTTAGTAGTAAAGGAAACAGTGTTGTATACTTGAAAAACACTGCAGAGAACACCACCTTGGCCTGCGTCCCAGTTATGCTAAAATCTGTATGACCCCAAGCAAGTCACTGAATGTTTCTGGCCTCATTGTCTTCATCTGTAAAAATGAACGCTGTGCTTATTGTTGAATCATGTCCAGCTCTTCATAACCAGATTTGGGGTTTTCTTGGCAAAGATACTGGAGTAGTTTGCCATTTCCTTCTCCAGCTTATTTTACAGAGGAGGAAACTAAGGCAAACGGCATTAAGTGACTTGCCCAGCCTCACATAGCTAGTAAGTGTTTGTGGTCAGATTTGAACTCAGGAAGATTCATCTTCCTGACTTCAAGTCCAGCACTCTAACCACTATGCCACTCAACTACCATAAAAATTAAAAAGTTGGGGCAGTTAGGTGGCCCTGGAGTCAGGAGGACCTGAGTCCAAATCTGGCCTCAGACAGTTAACACTTACTAGCTGTGTGACCCTGGGCAAGTCACTTAACCCCAATTGCCTCATAAAATAAAATTAGAAAGTTGGACTCAAAGGACTCTCAGGTCTCTTCTAATCTATTAAATTGCCCATCAGCATGTTTTTCTTCCATAGCCACAGTCCTTTCAGTAATTCCTGGAACCCTAAATTGTCAGTGCTCTCCCTCTTCTTCCAAAGTTTCATGATATTTCACTTTGGAGGCATTTTATACTTGTTGTCTGTATACATGCTGTCCCTCTCCCTTCTCCCAGCATTAGAATGTAAGCTCCTTGAGGCCAAAGAGTTTTCTTTTTTTTTTCTTTGTATGCCCAAAATAAAGCATAGAGTCTGGGCCAGAGTAGGTGATTAAGCTGAATTCTCAATCAGAAGGTCTCATCATTCTTCAATGTGAATGGAATGGATTCCCTTGATCAAAACAGCCTAACTTGGGGGGAGGCTGGGTGGCACAGTGGATAGAGCACTGGCCCTGGATTCAGGAGTACCTGAGTTCAAATCTGGCCTCAGACACTTGACACTTACTAGCTGTGTGTCCCTGGGCAAGTCACTTAACCCCCATTGCCCCGCAAAAAAAAAAAAAAAAAAAAAACAGCCTAACTTGATTTCAGTCACATGTATACAGTACTAAATGATGAGGTGTCCATGAAGATAAGGGCAAAAATGTTCAACTCCACAATGCACCGTGATGATACATTCCCTGCACATCGAAGAGGGAATAGCTGACACATATTTTTAAAAAAAATACATTGGGGCAGTTAGGTGGCGAAGTGGATAAAGCACCGGCCCTGAATTCAGGAGGACCTGAGTTCAAATCTGACCTCAGACACTTGATACTTATAGCCGTGTGACCCTGGGCAAGTCATTTAACTCCCATTACCCCTGCAGCAACAACAACAACAATAACAACAAACATTGAATCTCCTATCATCATGGTCACATGACAGATAAAGGTCAGGATGGAAAATGGGACAGAATTAATTTTTTGTGTGAACAGATACCGTATCCATTACCTAAGAAAGATGGCAAAGAACAGAAGAACCAGCCCAACTTATAGACTGACTTCATTGGGACCACAAAAGACAGAACAAAGTACCCAAAACTTGGCGCAATGGAGCCAGTGGGTTGTTTGTTCTGAGAGAAATGAAAAAAATTATCATTTTGGATATTTGGTAGATACGGCAGCATTTGCCTTGAAACATACAGATAGGTGAGATGAGACATTCCTGCACTATCATTTCAGTCTTCAACAGGGGCTCCACACACAAGTCAACACAATTATCTGCCCCGCTGGAGGGAAACAGCAGTATATTTAAAAAAAAAAATCCCAGTTATTTATATTTTGCCTAGATGTGCATCATATCAATACGTGGAAGAATGTGATGAAGAATTATAGAAACATAAAATGTTGTAGCAAGAAAGCATCTTAGCAATCACATAGGATCACCCCATCATCCAACAAATTGTTTTCATTTCCTGACCTTGCATCCATCCATAGGGTAAGCAAAGAAGGGGAAGCACCATGACCTGGAATTTCAGGTGGGGAAGCTTTGAAATCACATCATCAGGAGTTGACTATATGCTGTGTTTGGTGGTTTGTCTTTTTTTTTTTTTTAATTGGCCCCATTCTTATCCAAGACTTTAACTAAAATATGTCCTACGGCATGGGAACTGAGAAATAGCTTAGCATTCATGCTACCTCTCATTGTTTGCATTTGTCATAAGTCTCTTCCGGACAAATACAGGGTGTCTGATAGAACACCTTTAAAATGCCATTTCCTTAGAGTAAAATTGTTCTCACTGAGTAATTAAGGCTTGAGGCAAATAATGAAATGAGGAAAAGTATTAAGCATTTAATGGACAGAAGCTAGGTGGTGGATCGAGTGCTAGACTTGTAGTCAGGACGACTCAATTTCCTGAGTTCAACTCTGGCCCCAGATGCTTACTAGCTGTATGACCCTGGGCTAGTCACTTAACTCTGTTTACCTCAGTTTCCTCATCTGTAAAATGAGCTGAAAGCACTGGCCATGGATTAGCACCAGCCTCAGGTCAAGAGGACATGAGTTCAAATCTGGCCTCAGACACTTGACACTAGCTATGTGACCCTGGGCAAGTCACTTAACCCTCATTGCTCCGCAATTTAAAAAAAAAAAAAATGAGCTGGAGAAGGAAATGGCAAGCCACTTCAGTAACTTTGCCAAGAAAACCCCAAATGGTGTCACGAAGAGTTAGACATGACTGAAACAACTAAACAACAAAATTAAATAGCAATATTCACAATTTAAATGGTGCTTCAGCACACATTTTCATGTCCATAATCTCATTTGATCATCATGACAAACCTGTGAATTTTAGTAGGACAGGTATTATTAGGTATCTAACTCTCACAGAGGATAGAGCACTGGACCTAGAGTTCAAATCCAGCCTAAGGCACTTACTAGCTATGTAAGCCCTGGGCAAATCACTTAACCTCTGTCTTCCTCAGTTTCCTCAACTTTAAAATTAAGATAATAATCAGTGGATAGAGCACTGTCCCTGGAGTCAGGAGTACCCAAGTTCAAACCTGGCCTCAGACACTTAACACTTACTAGCTGTGTGACCTTGGGCAAGTCACTTAACCCCAATCGCCTCACAAAAAAAAAAAAATTAAGATAATAATAGCACCTGTCTCCCAGGGTTGTTGTAAGGATCAAATGAGATATTTGTAAAGCACTTAGCACAGTGCCAGGCATATAGGTGAGCACTTAAATACTTGTTTCCTTCCTTCCACCTCACTTTTACACAAGACAGAATAGACTAGAGTGGTTAATCAACCAATCAATCATATATCGAGCATTTCTTTTGTTTGGTTGGTTTTTTTGGGGGAAGGGGTTTGTGGAGCAATGAGGATTAAGTGACTTGCCCAGGGTCACACAGCTAGTAAGTGTCAAGTGTCTGAGGCTGGATTTGAACTCAGGTTGGTGCTTTATCCACTGCACCATCTAGCTGCCCCCTCAAGCATTTCTTGAGTGCCTACTGTATACCTGACATGAAATAGGCTCCAGGGACACAGATACAAAATCGAAACATTCCCTGCCCTTAATATCCTGTTGGAGGAAACCCACACACACTTATAAGTAAGCACAAAACGGAGTCAAAGTAAAAACACATCCATTTATTCAATAACCATTTATTGAGCTGTAGAAAGAACACTATGTCCTTACTAATAACAGGAACTACACAAATGTTTAGATGACTGGTCCCTACCCTCATGTTGCTTATAAATTTGCTTCTATGTTATTCGCCCCATTTTATAGACCAGGAATGTAACTGGCTGTGACTGCTTAAATTACTTAACCAAGACTATCAAAATAGATCATTGGAAGAGTTCCCAGCTTCCTGTCCTAGTCTTATCTTACAGGCCAGCCCAAGAGTTCTTAAAGTGTAGTCCAGGGACCTGTGGGGGTCCTTGAGATACTTTCATAGGATTTGTGATGTCAAAATTATTTTCATAATAATGCTAACATCTTAGTAGAGCTTAACAACCAGCTCTCCAGGAAAAAAAAAAGGACATAAGATACTTTGAAGTTTAAACTGCATCATTAAGATTTTCTCCATCATTTTCTCAAGATTAGACAATCAACAAAGCAATAAATCGAACCTTAATTTGTAGCATTCAACAATATCTGAAGTGTAAATGCTTACACTGAAAATTTAACAATCAGCTCTCATGGTGTGAGCTGGCTCCAGCATACCCCTGAATAGAAATAGAAATAACCCACATAACAAACGCTCTTTTGAGTCTTCAATAATTTTTATGAATGTTGGTTTTTTAAAAGAAGAATGTAAAGGGGTCCCAAGACCAAAATGATTGAGAACCACTACTCTAGCCTATACCTCTTTTTCCAAAAAATAATTGATCTATTGTTTGAAAAGTACTGAAGTAGGTGGCACAGTGTATAAAGCACCAGCCCTGGATTCAGGAGGACCTGAGTTCAAATCCAACTTCAGCCATTTGACACTTAATAGCTGTGTGACCCTGGGCAATTCACTTAACCCTCATTGCCCTGCCAAAAAAAAAAAAAAAGAAGAAAGGAAAAAAAAGAAAGGTACTGAAGGGCTATCTAGTAACATCACCACCCCCACCATGTGAAGAGGTGAAATGACCAAGGTCACACCAGAAATGAAAGGGCCCAATAGTCAGACACCTAGATGCTTCAACTCTAAATCCTGCCCACTATGTTTGCTCCCTAAAATAAATGTTGGAAAGCTCAGATTCAATGTGGACAATAATGTAACAGGTACTTAAAAACACACACACACCTGGGCAAGTCACTTAACCCCAATTGCCTCACTTAAAAAAAAAACACACACACACAATATCATTCCAATATTTTATTAATCACGATGTGACATTACTAATTTTTTTTTTTTTTTTGGTGAGGCAGTTGGGGTTAAGTGACTTGCCCAGGGTCACACAGCTAGTAAATGTCAAGTGTCTGAGGCTGGATTTGAACTCAGGTCCTCTTGAATCCAGGGCCAGTGCTCTATCCACTGCGCCACCTAGCTGCCCCGACATTACTATTTTTACTTATGCTGCAAATGACCTGAAGGTTGTTCCCCCAGTCTTAACTAAGTTTGAGTCTGTAGGACTCCAATATCCTACATTATTATATCTTTCTCATTTGCAGTCTCCAATGAACAATTGTGAAATGGATTTTAAATGGGCTTGACCATTTCAGGTTTTCTTAATTTACTAGCCCAAAAGGGAGAAAAAAAGCTGGAAGAGGGGAACACCAAGTGCTTGGATCAGGTTGGAAAAACGTAGGTGAAAATGAATTTTCAAGTTCCGTGATATTTCAAAACCCTAACAACATCTTCAAAAGGAAAGAAAATCCCTTCCTTGGGAAATGCTTAAGGACTTTTGTACTGAATTATTTCTACAAAGTCTTCAGATTCATAAGGGCTGAGAAAAGATATCAATTCCACTCAGATATTTGGATTTTTTCCTCTAAAAAGGGGAAAATGTCTTCTTAGTCTTCTTTTATTGGGAGGGAGGGCAATTGGGATCATAAGACTTGCCCTGGATCACACAGCTAGTGAGTTTCTGAATTTGAACTCAGGTCTTCCTGAATGCAGGGACATCATTCCATCCACTGCACCACCTACCTGCATCTTAGATTTCTAAACAGTATACTTACTTTTTTAAATGAATGAATTTATTTTGCATGTTTCAAACTTCCGCAATCCTTTTTAGGTTCAGAACTGGGCATTTACACAAACTGAGAGGTTTGCAATGGTCATTTGTCTTAATCTGACACTGTATCTTATGATATAATAAGGATTATTCATTAGTGTGACATTCAGGGTTAGCAAGAATAAGAAGGTATTGACTTTTAGGGGAATAAAGCAAATTTGTGTATATACATTTTATAGATTAGAGTTGGGGGCAAAGAACTCTGCTTAAATCTTGGATGAAGCAAGAGAAATTTGTTTCTCCAAATGTCATCCACATGTATATGGCCACCAAGCATATTATGGTGAAACAGGAAAAAGAAGGAAGTACTATAGAGGGGAAAGAATTTGGACTTGGAGTTAAAAGAGAGGAATTTGATTTGAAATCCTGATTGCATCTGTCCTTTACTACTTCAAGGACCTTGGGAAAATTACTTAATTGCCTTGGTACCCAGTTTGCTCATCTGTATGTAAGGATAATTATATCTCTGGCATCTACTTTATAGAGTTGCTATGAAAATCAAATGATATAATGTATGTTAAGTACCTTACATTTATTTTGTGATTTTGTATAAGAGAGGTAGATAGTGGTCAGTAAACTGGCCTCTGAATTCAAGAAGACCTAGTTCAAGTCCCACGGCCTTATATACTGGCTGTGTGACCCTAAATAAGTCCCCTAACTTTTCAGTGTGCTAGGCAATATTCTGACTTAAAAAGTGTAGATAAGATGGCAGCCTACACAGGTAAGCAGGAGTTTTCTTGTCTAGTCCCTATGCTTAGAGTGTTAAAAACTTACATGCTGGCTACCTTACATGAGGAGAGGAATTGTTTCATTTTTGCCTTTGAATTCCCAGGCCTAAATATGAAGCCTGACACCTAATTTTGTTGTTGTCACTTCAGTCCTGTCTGACTCTTCATGACCCCATTTTGAGATTTTCTTGGCAAAGATACTGGAGTGGTTTGCCATTTCCTTCTCCAGCTCATTTTAGAGATAAGGAACTGAGGTAAATAGGGAAGTGACTTGCCCAGGGTCATATAGCTAGTCAGTATCTGAGACCAGATTTGAAAACTCATTAAACTGAGTCTACCTGATTCCATCTAGTCAGAACTCAATAAATGCTTGCTGATCGACTAACTTTTTTTTTTTTTAGTGAGGCAATTGGGGTTAAGTGACTTGCCCAGGGTCACACAGCTAGTGAGTGTTATGTGTCTGAGGCTGGATTTGAACTCAGGTACTCCTGACTCCAGGGCCGGTGCTCTATCCACTGTGCCACCTAGCCGCCCTGATCGACTAACTTTTGATTCTTACAATGCTATATAAATTGGTTATCCCTCCTCTTTACTCATAATATATGTGAACTGCCTACCTCCTTTTCTATTGTTAATACTTTTTAATTCAACAGTTTGGTAAAGCACTTAATTGGGTTTTTTTCCTGACTTTAGCAGGAATTGGGTTCCCTCTTTACAGGAAATACTCAAGATGAAATTAGATAACCTCTTGGTTGAGAAAGCATAGGACACGGGGCAGCTAGGTGGCACAGTGTATAAAGCACCGGCCCTGGATTCAGGAGGACCTGAGTTCAAATCTGGCCTCAGACACTTGACACTTACTAGCTGTGTAACCCTAGCTGTGTAACTAACTTAACCCCCATTGCCCCAAAAAAACAAACAAAAAAAAAAGAGAGAGAGAGAGAGAGAGAAAGCATAGGACAATAGATATCAGTGACCTCAAAGGTCTTTGAACCAATCTCTTCATTTTACAGATAAGGAAACTGAGGCACCAAGAGGTTAAAACAACTTGCCCAGAGGCACACAGCTAATAAATGTCTGGGTGGAATTCAAACCCAGATCTTCAAGATTCTGAGTCCAGGACCCCATCCAGAAACAGCTAGAGAGACAGCTGGGCCTGGAGTCAAAAAGACCTGAGCTCAAATCCAGTCTTTGGATACTCATTGTTCTAGCTATGGAGACCCTGGGCAAGTGACGGAATGCCTGTCTTGCTTCAGTTCCTCAACTGTAAAATGGGAATTGTAACAGCATCTACTTGGAAGGATTGTTGTGTAACGATTCGAATGATGCCACCTGCTGGAGACTTACTGTAGAAAAGCTCCGCCATGAGGAGAAGGCCTCTGAGGGCAAGCCATGCAGTCAAGGTCCTTAGCGTCAGGAAGTGACGTTTGCTCGTGGGTACTGTCTATCAAGGCTACCAGCCAATCAACTTGAGGAGCCTCCCATTTCTGGGAAGAGGACATGAAGTAGGAAGCAGACGCTGGTGGAGGGGTTCTGCCTTTTTTGGTTCCTGACCTCGCCATGGTGGGTCAGATGATGGGGTCTCTTAGAAATAGTTAGATTTTTACCTTTCTCTCCGATCCTAATGCTCTTTAATAAATACTTAAACACTTAAATACTCTTGCTAAAGCTTATAATTTATTGGCTACCACTCATTAGATTTTAGATAGTATAGCTTGAATTTTAGCCCCTTACAGTTGTGAGGATCAAATGAAATAATACTGGCAAAGCACTCAGAGCAGTGCGTTGCACATAGAAGGGTGGCTTAATCAATGCTGATTCCCTTTCCCCCATACCCTAACACCACACTGACTTTCTTGTTGTATAGGATGGACTAGATGACCATCCCAGGCCCCTTCTAACTCAGTTTCTGAGAGCAAGCCTGTGAAAGTGGACCTAAAACTTAACTTCTCTGGGTCCCCTACTTGTAGAAAGAGGCTAAGCCTGGGCCAAGGAATGAGAGCGTACTGTAAAGGGAAGATCAAGAAGGGGTAGAGAACAAAATGGGAATGAGCCATAAGGAGAGAAGCAAAGGGTCTCTTTTTAGTATCTATTGAGGACAGTGGCTTTTCTGCAGCTCTGAATAAATGCAGAGGGAAGCCTGCATGACAATAACAGCAGACTGGGACTCAGGAAACTCAGACTATGCTAGAGAAGGCTTAATCCTTACCAGCTGGTTCAGGGCTTTCTCCCCATTTCCTATCCAGGCCCCACCCCAACCACACAAGACCAAAGCTAATAGTGGCTTTGGAAACAAAGGATTCTTATGAGTGAAAATGGGTAGATGGGAGAAAATTGAATATTGATACAAGTTCTTAGTGTCCTGACTCCATGACTCCATGTTGGTTCTTGGTTCTGGCCCTGGTCCTAGTTCCTACCCCTTTCCTCCTTCCTTCCCTGACTCCCTTCCCCCCAGCCCCCAAAAGAAACACACCCTTAAAGTATGGGAACATTTTAAAAGTGAACTCTAGAAAAATCCTTACCAAAAAAAAAAAAAGAAACAGAAAAGAAAAATCCTTACAAACATTTTAAAGTCCTGATACCTAGGACCCACCCCTAGGTGGGTGAAACACCAACCACACCCTTTCCTGCTTATAAAGCTGAACTAAATAAATAGAATTCTTGAAGTCAAATTTATTCAGAACTTGTGTGTTAATTTAGTTCGTTCATTTGTAAAATCATTAATCATCCAACATTTATTAAGCACATAGGTGGCACAGTGGATAGAGCTCAGACCCTTAAGTCAGGAGGTGCTCAAATCTGACCTCAGACACTTACTAGCTTTGGGTGACCCTGGGCAAGTCACTTAACCCTGTTTGCCTCAGTTTCCTCCTCTGTAAAATGAGTTGGAGAAGGAAATGGTAAACCCCTCCTGTATCTTTGACAAGAAAACCCAAAGGGACAGCTAGGTGGTACAGTGGATAAAGCATGGGCCCTGAATTCAGGAGGACCTGAGTTCAAATTCAGCCTCAGATACTTGACGCTTACTAGCTGTGTGACCCTGGGTAAGTCACTTTACCCTCATTGCCCCCACAAAAAAAGAAAAAGAAAAGAAAACCCTAAATGTTTTCAAGACTGAAACGACTGAACAACATGTACAAAGCATAGTGCTACCTGCTAGAAATAGAAATACAAAGAATGAAACAATCATGGTGCTCACATTCTAACTAGAAAGGTTAGATTTGTAGCTGAATAGAGCTCATATCTACAGCTCTTCTGCCCAAAGTACAAAATCCTGAGTGCTGTCACACTGGACCTCATCTTCTTGTCTCTACTGTGGACTACCCCACTTTTGTCCAATAACAATCCCCTCAGCTCCGTATCCTGCCTGCCTTCAAAGGTGGCAATAGTTCGTCTCTAAATAATAGGCGTGACTTCCTTATCCAATAGGAAGTACAGAAATACCAGTTTAGCTGGAGATGGAAGGAGGACACACAGAAAAGAAGGACGGCAGGCAAACTTGAAAATCTGGCAAGAGAGAAAGACAATTTAATCTACAATATAAAATCAACAAAAGAGACTTCCAGTGTGCTTAGCCTAGTCTAAATAAGAGAATCACAGGTCTTCCAGGGACATTGAGAGGCTATCTGATCACAAATCCAGCACTTAGCAAAATGTCTGGCACATAGGAGGTGCTTAATAAATGTCTATTGACTGACCCTAATGACACCTTGTTTCTCAGGTTTCAAATTTCCTAGTTAAAAATAGGAGAGAGAGAGAGAGAGAGAGATTATGAATTTCTCTATGAGTCTAATAGTAATAACTTTTGTAGCTGAGCTCTGGCTTGGGCTGGGTCCGTTTGAACTCTGGATTTATGATTCTACTGTACCAGAAGTGAATCATTCACTAGGACAGCTTGGTGACACCACGGATAGAAAGGGCTATGACTAGAATCAAGAAGACCTGAGTTTAAATGTGAACTCAGTCCCTAGCTGTGGGACACCCCCACCCCCACCTCCCCACCCCCCCACCCCCGCCCCCACTCGAGTCACTTAACCTCAGTCTGCCTCACTTTCCTCAACTGTAAAATGGATATCATAATAGCACCTACCTCCCAGGGTTGTTGTGAGGATCAAATGAGATGATAATTTGTAAAGTGCCTGGCATAGAGTAGGCCCTATATAAGTGCTGGAGGTTACTATTACTAGGATTATCTATTCCTACTTACCCCAGGAAAGATGCCCCCCAGTGAAATATGTTATGAGAGAAGAAAACAAAAAGAGGTTACCCCGTTGATCCCGATCAGAATGAACTTGGAGAAATGAACACAGAAGGTTCCTAGAAATAAGATCTGACTTTGCCATTCACGAATAAATTGCTTTGTTTGCCCCACCCACCAACCTCTACAATTTAGGTAAATATGCTAAACTGTTAAATAATGTTATTTCAAAGGACTATTTACGTTTTGGGATTTATTTACTACCTGAAGTAAAGAAAAAGATCCAATTGTTTCAATCTGCTTGAGGAGTTTATGCAAATCGCACACCCCCAGATTTATGCAAATAACTCCCCTCAGGCTTAAAACTATCGGATTAGTTTAAGAGTTATTAGCTTTTTGAAAAGTCTAACCTCTTCCCAAGAAGGAATCTGAATGTTTCTCTTGAATTACTGTTTAGTTTTCCAGAACAATTAAGGATTTTCCCTCAATACTTGGCATTTGTGGGTCTCCAAGCCTCACTTTCTCTCCTTTGTTAATAGTTGCAAATTAGGAGCATTTCCTTTAAACACACTTTAATTAGGAATTTGGTATCGGTTTTATCTACTTTTTCCTGATGAGATAGGTTTCATTTTTTTATTTGTGGAAGCTATTCCTCTAGCCTTGACTGATGATAGTTAATACTATGAAATTCTTTCCAGGAAAGCAAACTTAATTTCTGTTTATTCATCTAGAAAGGGGGGAAGAGGGGGATGGCCTATCTTCCACTCCTTGGATCATACTATTTCAAGTCTCTAACATAGCAGAGTCAAGATTCTAACCCAGGTTTTCTGAATCCATAAGCATCTGTCCTCCCTGTTCATTCATCTTTGTTGTTATTGAGTCGTTTCAGTCATCTCTGACTCTACGTGACCCCATTTGGGGTTTTCTTGGCAAGGATACTGGAGTAGTTTGCCATTTCCTACTCCAGCTCCGTTTACAAATGAGGAAACTGAGGCAAACAGGGTGAAATGATTTGTCCACAATTAGTAGTAAGTGTCTGAGGCCACATTTGAACTCAAGAAGAATGAGTCTTCCTGACACCAAGGCCAGCACTCCGTGCATTGCACCAGTGAATGGAAGAATCAAAGACTTAAAGATATAAGGGATCTTAGATGTCATTTAGCCCAAACTCCTCATTTTACAGTGGATGAAACTGAGGCCCAATGAAATCAAATTACTTATCTAAGGTCACAGAGTTATGACAAGGCAGATCTAGAATTCTAATCAAGAGATCATAAAGATGTTCCTATACTACTCATATTTTATACTTTTAGGCTACATAAGCTGTTCAAATAATGATGTCCTCATAAAAAACATCAGTAGGCTCATGAGAAGGTCAATACCATTAAGAATTAATTAATTAATCATGAGGGCAGGTGGGTGGTGCAGTGGATAAAGCACCAGCCCTAGATTCAGGAGAACCTGAGTTCAAATTCAGCCTCAGACACTTGACACTTACTAGCTGTGTGACCCTGGGCAAGTTACTTAACCCTCATTGTCTGAGATGTCCCCCGTCCCCGACCCCCCCCCCCCCCCGGAAGAATTGATTAATCATGAACTACTGTCCCAGCTTCAGGGACTTAGGTTCACTGTTAGGATACCACTACCAAATAAGGCATACTTTATAAGTATGATGTATGGGTAAGGTTATTGGATGGATGGTACACAAGAGTCACTGACTGTGTAACCTTGGCTAAGTCCCTCAAAGTGTAAATTGAAGGTGGTAAACTGGATTTGTCAGTTTCTTTCAGCTCCTGAAATTTCATGATTCCATATATTTGTTTGTTTTTTAATTTCTTTTTTGGTGAGGCAACTGGGGTTAAGTGACTTGCCCAGGGTCACACAGCTAGTAAGTGTCAAGTGTCTGAGGCCCCATTTGAACTCAGGTACTCCTGACTCCAGGGCCAGTGCTCTATCCACTGCGCCACCTAGCTGCCCCTATTCCATATATTTTAAATGGCTTCATTTAAAACATGGGAGCATGAGCACGCGCATGCTCTCGACACACACTAAAGGCACTAGATTTTAAGAGCCCCATGACTTGGCTTTGAGCAAGAGAACCCCAGCGACTTTTATTTTTAAATCACTTTTGATTTTTATAATCTTTATCAGGACAAATTCTAGGCATGGCAAAATAAACAGTTCCCACTCCCCCCCCACCTCCTAAACTAACCTTTGCACCCTGCTCTTCCCAGCCCCCTCACCCTTCCCCCACCCCCTCAGTCCTCCACACTGCAGAAGCAATGGGAGCAGGAAATGAATTTTAACTCTCACACTCAGATTTGGAAGACGGCCAAAGCAGAGACTGAAATGAAAGGGCTCTGGGAAGGCCGGGCAGGAAGGTTTCTGTTTCAAATGTGGGACATCCTCTGGTTATTGAAATTCTCATTTCAGCATAAGCATACCATGAGGCTTCGATGAAAGCGGGCTCTAGCGTCGGATAGAACAATGCCCCTGTTTTCCCCTCCAAGGCCTCCATGGTCTCTCTCTTTGCCCTGTTTTTTTCAGCCTTCTGAGAAAGTGGTTTCTTTTGGCTCCACTGGGTTCTTTGTGGGCACCTGTCTTTTGTGCTCCTCCAAACCAAACAAACGCATGGTTGGAATTTGCAAGGACAAACATTCCTCCGCAGAGGTTTACTGCTATAATCGAAGTAGGACTTAATAACGTCATTTTATAAGGGAAAGCTTCCTAATAATTAAAGTTGTTAGGAAGCGAAAGTGGAATGAATTAAACTGATCCTCCAAAAGGGCTAAGATAACCCTCTTATTCCTCTATTCCGTAAACCCCAGTGACTCCCTATTCCCTTCGGTTTTGTCTAGTCCATCAGTCCTGTGTGACTCTTCTAGGTCTAATTTGGGGTTTTCTTTGCAGAGATACTAGAGTGGTTTGTCATTTTCTTCTCCAGCTCATTCTACAGTAAAGGAAACTGAGGCAAACAGGGGTAAGTGACTTGCCCAGGGTCACACAGCTAGCAGGTGTCTGAGGCTGGATTTGAACTCAGGTCATCCTGACTCCAGAGCTGGCACTCTATCCACTAAATGTAAAATCCTCTGTTTGACATGCAAAGCCTTTCATAACCTTGCCCTTTTCAAGTCTTCTCACACCTTACTCTCCTCAATGTACTCTGCAATCTGGTAGCTGTTCCTGGCACAAGACACTCTATCTCCAGATTCCAAACATTTGAACCACAACTGAGACAAAAACAATCCATGTTGTTCAGCTGTGTCTGACTCTTCTTGACTCCATAGGCCATAGCACACCAATGCTATGGAGTTTTCTTGGCAAGGCTACTGGAGTGGTTTGCCATTTCCTTCTCCAGCTCTTTTTACAGATAAGGAAAATGAGGCAGAGTTAAGTGATTTGCCCAGGGTCACACAGGTCACACACCTGAGGCTGGATTTAATCTCAGGTCTTCCTGACTCCAGGCCCTCCAGATCCACTGAGCCATCTCGAAGCCTCCAATATCAGACAGGTGGAGGGGGTTAAGCCCTGCCAAGGACATATGATGGCTGTGAGAAACAAGGCAAATTACTTTCTCTCTTACTCCACTGTGTTTCAGCATGGTGGCCGTGCCTGGAACTCCTCTCTCTCCTCAACTCTAACTTCCAATTTCCTTGGTTTCCTTCAAGTCTCAGCTAAAGTCTCACAAGACTTCCACAAGACAACTTACTATATTTAGTTTCCTTACTCTCCCTCTGAGATTATCTCCAATTTATCCTGTATATATCTTTTTTTTTAATCCTGTATATATCTTGTTTGTGGGGGCGGCTAGGTGGTACAGTGGGTGGATAGAGTGTCCTGGCCTGGAAACAGGAATATTCATCATCTTGAGTTCAAATCTTGCTTCTGACACTAGCTCTGTGACCTTGGGCGAGTCATTTAACCCTGTTTGCCTCAGTTTCCTCATCTGTAAAACAAGCTGGAGAAGGATATGGCAAACCACTCCAGTATATTTGCCAAGAAAGCCCCCAATGGGGTCACAGAGAGTCAGACATGACTGAAAAAACAATTGAAGAAAAATATCTTGTTTGTACATAGTTGTCTGCATGTTGTCTTCCTCATTAGATTATGAGCACCACAGGGGAAAGACTGGTTTTTGCCTCTTTTTTAATCTGCAGAATTTAGCTAATTTCATGGCACATGGTAAGTATTTAATAAATGCTAGCTGATTTGACTAGATTGCTTGGGGGAAGTACCAAGTTCTGGAGATCTCAAACTTTGTAGATGAAATTCTATTCTAGGTAAAGGTGGGACTAGATGTCCTCTGGAGTCTCATTCAATTCTGAAATGCTTTGTGCTTTGTAAAAATATTCCCTGTTTAAACCCCTTTTAAAGAATTAATTCCTATAGGTCAGAGAATACTCAGTTTTTAAACCTGTTGTTGTTACAAAATCTAAACAGAGGAAAGGTTACCAAAACTGAATAAAAATGGAAAGATTACATCACCCTTTGCAAATGCCACACTCCTAGTTATTCATCCTCTTGTTTGCTCTGCAAACAAACACTCAGGCTGTGGTGCTAAAGTGGCAAGCCCTAATCTTGGATTCAGAAAAGACCTGAGATCAAATTCTGTCTCGGACATTTACTAGCTTATAGGACCTTGGGCTAGTCTTTTTACCTCTCAATGATTCTAGCCTGCTCTCTAAGACTGTTAATTTCGGAGAAGGGGCCCTACTTGAACTGGGGAAATTAATCTCTTCATCAGCAAGGTCCCTATACTGTTAAAATCACTGGTCCGATCCCCAGCGACAGGAACTGTTACTTGCCCTAGTGAATTTACAATCTAGGCGGGGAGATGAGGCATGAACAGGAGAAAAGATAGGAGAATATAACATAAGGCACTGCATCCTAAGTGTCAAATGTATATACTCCAGTTTGGCTAAAATCGTAGAAATTTAAATATTGCCAGCTTGTTGACTTCTATGATGACCTTAAAATCTTGATGTTATCTACAAGTTGACAGAGTTATAAATTTCATCCCATCCTGCTGGTCAGTTGGTGGAAATGAAAAACAGTTCATGGGCCCAAGAGGGACCTGGGGAAATTTCAACAATCCAGAGTTATAATCTCTGTCAGTGAGAAATCTTAAGGATTATTCTCCAAACATGGCTAACGCAGACATCCAACTGAGTCATACTACAATGTTGTTCAGTCATGTCCTACTCTTCATGAGCCCATTTGGGGTTTTCTTGGCAAAGATACTGGAGTGGTTTGCCATTTCCTTCTCCAGCTTATTTTACAGACGAGGAAACTGAGGCAAACAGGATTAAGTGACCTGCCATGGGTTACCCATCTGGTAAGTATCTGAGACTAGATTTAAACTCAGGAAGACGAGTCTTCCTGATTCTAAGCCCAGCACTCTATCCGGTTCACCACCTAACTGCCCCCAAACTACTGAAAATTAGCCAATAGACTAGTTTTCACTCAAGGTGAGGTTTAAGAGTGATGTGATAATTCGGGGGATAAATTCTGGCTAAAGTCAAAAGGAGTCAAAGATGCTGATTATTGCTTAACACAAGGCCCTACACTTTACCATTCCACTATGATCTCTACTTTTGTTTTTTTAATAGTATTTTTTTAAGTTTTAAAGATAAGCTTTTGCTTTTTAACATCCTGTTTGCTTCTGGTTATTCCTATACCATCCCTTATAACAAAGATTTTTAAAATAGAAAACAGTTCTGCAAAACCAAGGAACACACTAAGCACATCTGACAATAGCATATGCAGTATTCCACACCCATAGTCTTCTACCTCTCCACTTTCCTTTATGATGAGTTAAAGGGGGGAGGAAACATTATTTTCCTTACCATGGCTATTGTTGACTCTGTTTTGGTCACTCTAAAACATTTGGTTGGATTTACAAAAAGATCCCCAGGGAATTCCTACTAATCTCTTTACCTCAAAGGTCAAGATGGTACCAGTTGGCCTGCCTGGTTTCATTTCTTCCCAGCTAGATTCTTGTTCTTCATTCACTCCCTCAACCCTTCAGTCTCCCCCTCAATCTATTTAAAATAACCAAAGAATGGATAATGCACAGAGCAGGAAGGAAAAAACTACTGGTTTATTCTGCTGTTTGCCTTAAGGAAGTCTTACATTCTTAAGTGGACTCAGAGTTTTTCCTTTCTAGTTTGATATGTAAATCAAGCTGGGATGGGGTGGGGGGCTCGAGGGTGGTATGTATATTAGGTTTGGGGTGAGGATGGGTAGTTTGCTCCTTTGGGACAACTACCATCCATCTAATTAGCCAAGGAAGGTGTGGCAGTGAATTGGATCTGCAATGCATTTCATTACTGTGCTTTGTTGGAAGAGAATGGGGAAAAGGGTAGTTTCCTTGGAAATACCCTGTTTCCCAGATTTAGGTCACCACTAATCAGTTGTCTGTCCACATCAGGTGGTTTTGAAACATGGTCAGGATTTGAATTTCATCTACCTTGGTGAAAATAATTTAAATAGTACTAATCTTTTATTTTGACTCAGATCGCATTCTAACTCATGGAGTTGACTGTATTTGTCATCTGCAGAAGACTGCAGGTTGACTTTTGTGATCTTGGTCACTTCAAGGACTTCCAATGGTTAAGGAAAAAAAAAAAGGAACTTGAAGCAATGGAAATGAAGGGGTGGAGCCTTCTCCCCTTCCTACAAACTTTCCTGGTTTTTTCCCAGGCTGTGACCAGGCCATTTTTATTCTCTTAGATTGATGGAGTAAGTCCTTCCTATGACAGACACATACAGGCTATGAGAACCTAAGCAAACCACTTCATCTCTCAATGCTATGGGCATTAGAGGACTTAATCTCGCCAAAGGTATCTAACGTTCTATTATAGAGGGAGTTTTCTCGTTGGAAGTTCTTTACACAAATTAAATTACAGGTTCATTTTCTTTCCCTATCAGCCCTACTCTTTCTCCTCAAGTGTTAAAATGAATGTTTTTGTTTTTAGAGTCAGCCACTGTTCTAAGATCCTTTCCCATTTTATTCCATTTCAGACCATAATTACATTTCAAGTATCTTTATCTTTGAATACAAGGTCTATCGGCCAAGGTGTAATTTATGAGTGTCTGTCTGTACCCTTAGATAGTTTGTTTAAAACAATTGGAACCCCCACACACACACCTACAGCTAGAAATGACAGCAGTCCCCTAAATTCAGAATGAATGGAATACTCATTAGTTGCCTATTGAAAATTTTTCAGAAAAACACGCATTTCCTCCAGCTGCACAAGCTTGGTGTCTTCATTCCTTTCTCTGTAGGTCAGAGCTAAATGGGTGTATTGAATGCAAGAGGGGGGAAAGAGAAGCATCCTCACATTCTCTCTTTGAAGAAAAAATACTTATTGAGGAAGAGGGGGCAAGGGTGAGAAGCTGGGAAAGGGAAGGGGAAGTGGGGGGACTAAAAAAAAAGGACCCTTATGGTGACAAAAGGGACACAGCCTGACAACTAACTGTATTGACTGGTAGAAGATTGATGCTTTGGTAAACAGCCAGTGTGATAGCCAACAACTGCTAGGAATTCTATATTTCCTTTGTACCAACTACCCATCGTCACTTAGTGGATAGAAGGCTGACCTCCAGACAGGAATACCTTCATTGTGACAAAAACTGACTGTATGACCCTTGACAAGTCAATTAACGTCTCAATCTCCTGGAAACTATAAGTTTCAGGGGAAAGGTGCCAATAAGAGGCCTCCCCTACACCAACTGAAATCACAGGTGTGGTTCTAAACAAACAAAACCCCCTCCTAAGCACTGGTTAATCATACCCATATAAAAACACCATAAATCATTTCCTATTACACTTTCCTTCCCTGCCTGTGTGTGTACTGGTTCATTCATTATGCTATATGGGGAGAAGTATTCAATTAAGGTAGGCTACTCCCCTGTTCTTTCTAAGTTACAGTTGGCTCAAGCAGGTAACTCTTAAGTATTTGAGATATGCCAACTAGCTTGAATAGAGTGGGGGTGGGGGGATGGAAGCAACCTGTGAGCCAATGAAGTAATAAAAATAAGATCTCATACGGAGAAAGCTTTTTCTCTCCATTCTGCAAATCTTATTTCCATTTTGCACAGGAAATTAAAATTCAGAAAAGTGAAGGGATTTTTTTTTTTTTTGTAAAACAAGGGAGAGTTCTAAGGTGGTCAACAAGGTGATAAACATTTATCAGGGACTTCATATGTGACAGTCTCTGCTAAGTGCTGAAGATACAAAGGAAGGCAAAAGTCTTTGCTCTCAAGAAACTTCTAACAGAGGAGACAACACACAAATGACTATGTACGTGCAGTATATATTTTCATATACACATGTACATGTGCATCTATTATACAGTATATGTGTGAGTGTGTACATATACAGGGGAAATTGAAGGCAGCCCCCAAGGGAAGCTCTAAATATGGTACAGACCTAGAAAGGCCTCTAGCAGAGAGTAGGATTTGCATTCGATCTCGAAGGGACTCAGTAATGACAGGAGTCTAAGTCAAGGAAGGAAAACATTCACCACATGGGTGATAGAGGCTGAAAAGGTTCAGAGGCAAGAGATGGAACATAAGGGACAAGAAAAGAAGGTCAAAGTTACTGGATCAAAGAGTATGTGGAGAGGAGTAAGGTATAAATAAAGACTGGAAAAAGGAGGAAGGGGTCTGGTTGTGAAGGACTTTAAAAGTCAGAGGATTTGATATTTCATCCTAGAGGTAATAGGGAGCTACTGAAGTCTAGTGGGTAGGACTTAGATCAGTGCTTTAAGGTCACTTTAGTAGCTGAGTGGAGTGCTAGGGGAGGTAGGACAAGGAAAGGTTGGTGGCACAATAAATAGAGAGCCAGGCACAGAGTCAAGAAGACCTGAGTTCAGATGTAATCTCAGACTCTGGGCAAGTCACTTAATCCTATTTGCCTCAGTTTCCACATCTGTAAAATGAGCTGGAGAAAGAAATTGCAAATGACTCCAGTATCTTTTCTAAAAAAACCCCAAATGGTGTCACAAAGAGTCACACAAGACCGAAATGAGTGAGCAACAACAACAAAGCATGGACTAGGGTGAAGAGAGAGACTTGAGGCCAAAAGATGCACCAGAAGGTCATTGCAATTGTCTGGGTCTGAAGTTATGAGAGCCTACACCAAAATGGTAGCAACATCAAAGAAAAGCAGGGAGCATATATAAGCTCTAAGAAGGCAGAATTGGAGGCACTTAGCTGCAAACTGGATATGTGAGGTAAGTGGGAGTGAGGAGTCCTGGATGACACCTGGGTTGGGAGACTGACTGACTAGTAGGATGGTAGTGACTCAACAGTAATAGAAAAGGTAGGAAGAGGAAAGAGTAGATAATGAGTGTAGGGGAAGTAGATAATGAGTTCAGTTTTGATTGTGTTTAGTTTAAAGTAGGACATCTAATTCAAGGGCAGTTGATGATGAGGGATTGCACCTCAGGAGAGTTGTTAGGACTGGATAAGGAGATCTGAGAATCATCTCTATTGAATCCATGGGAACTAATGAGATCACCAAGTAAAAAAGTATAGAGCAGGAGGACAAGACAGCTAATAACAGAGCCTTGTAGGACACCCAAAGTTAAAGTTTAGGGAACAAGGTAAGGGAGGTTGAAAGATGATCTGACAGGTTAGCGGCAGGACCAGGAGAAAGCACTGTCATGAAAACATAAAGAAGAGAGAGTATCCAGGAGAAAAAAATGACCAACGATGTCAGAGTTTGCAGAGAGGTCGAGAAGGATGAGGACCGAGAAAAAGCCATTTATATTTGATAATTAAGTGGGCAACGGTAACTTTGGAGAGACCAGTTTCAGTTGTTTCTTCTTGAGATTGGAAGACAGATTGCAAAAGGTATAGAAGAGAACGAGGAGGTAGAGGTACCAACTGAGGACAGCTTCATCAAGACGGTTAGCCATGAGACAGGGAAGAGACATAGGATAATAGTCAGCAGGGACAGTAGGATTAAATGAAGGTTTTGTTTTTAAGGATGAAAAAGAAATGGAAATGTTTGTAGACAACAGAAGAGCAGCCAAAAGATGGGAAGAGACTAATGGTTAATCAGAGAGTGGAGATAATAGGGAGAGAATGAAATCAAGAATGCATTTAGAGGGGGTTGCCTTAACAAGAAGGAACTCCAACTCTTCATGGGAGACCAAATTGAAAGAGGAGATAGGGGGGGGGAGACATCTAAGTGATGTGAGATGAGGAAGAAGGACCTCTTGGCCAAAGACCTTTTTTTTTTTAACCAGTGATATATGAGGCAAAGGTTCTCAGCAGAGGGAATGAGGGGAAGATGCCACAGGAGGGATAAATAGGGGCAGCTAGGTGGTGCAGTGGATAAAGCACTGGCCCTGGATTCAAGAGGACCTGAGTTCAAATTCAGCCTCAGACACTTGACACTAGCTGTATGACCCTGGGCAAGTCACTTAACCCTCATTGCCCCACTCCCCCCCCAAAATTAATAGGTTAGTTACTGAGTACCTACTAAGATATAGGTTTCAAATACCAGCTGTGAAGAGTGGGAGAGTGAATCAATTAGGGAGATTTAAAGGGATTGCCTTGTTGAAGTGAAGACCCAGTTCAGCTATGTAAAATAAATTTGTGGTGGACCCATCTAGTAGGGTTTAGTGATATTCTGCAGCAAATGAATCAGAGAGAAGGTGGAAGACAGTAGATGTAATTCAAGTTTGGGACTTGCCAAAGCATGATCAGTTAGGGGATAAGAGGCTACACAAATGTAGAAGGTACTCTTTTTGCTATTTCTTCTTAGGTGAGCTAGTACTAAGGATAGAAAAGATGAAATGTTATCCTTTGTGCAGCATGCACAGGTACACTTTATATTAGTAATTTTTACAAATGTGCATATACCGGTAGGGAGAAATGTTTACATGCAAAACATTATTAGAATTGAAAAAAATTAATTAAAAAAAAGAAAACTGAAAAGAGCATTTGCTATTTCAGTTCCAAACTGTCCCCTCCCATAAAATAAAATTTTAAAAAAAAACCTTTACAGTGTAAATTATTCATCCCTCTCCTGAAAACTTGCAGAATAGATAGAAGTTCTAAGTTTCATAGGGGGATTGGACAATGAAAGCCCAGTCCATGGAGCATTTAAATTTCATGTAAGTTATATATAGTACATACACTATTCCCTGCCTGGCTCCGTGGAGGCTTGGTGAACCTACTTCCCCTCCATGAATTATTGAGGAGCTAGGGTTATGGGTTGATGGATAATTTTCTGGTTGGCTGAAAATTCAAAGGACTGATGACTCAGAGATGCTGAGTCAGAGCTGAATATGCATACAAAGAGACTGAAGCCCCTTCTCTGGGCCCTTTTGAAGTTTTCTTCTTGGAGGCCAGAAAGACAGGAACTGCTGTGAGCTTCCAGGTGAAGGCCTCAACTATCCTACCTCCCATATGGTCACCATGTGTTCACAAACACATGGTTCCTCTATGTAATCCTTCTTGAGTTAGGTGAACAAGAATTGAAAGAGGAGAGCACCCAGGCAATTGATAAGATGCTACCTATAGCAGAATCACCTGGCCTAAAAACAGCAGCAGCAGCAGCAGCATCTGAGTACAGTCAGGAGCCAGCAAAGCAGCAAAGTCTTCTGAATGACTGGTCACAGCAGTAGATTGACCTTATAGCCGAAATACCACAGCAGGCAAGGAGCCAGCTTAGCTGAGCAATGGAGTGATTCGTCCATCACTAATGCCTGGCCCCAAAGTGAACTTGGTGAGAACTCTTCAAAGGAAGAAAAAGATTCCTAGGGCTCAGAGTAATGAGGTACCACTAGATCCCATGTATTTCCTACATGTATGCCTCAACTACCTTTGTGTTTGAGCCAACACTCCCCACTTACCATGTGTGTGTGTGTGTGTGTGTGTGTGTGTGTGTGTGTGTGTGTGTGAAAAGAGTGTCTTCCCCTCTCAGGTTTAGGGGGATTGTTTTGTAACTGCCGTTATCAATATACCTTCTCAGTGAATACCTTTTTGTAAAACCTATTTGATGTCACCTGGTTGGTTGAAACTGGGAGGATACACTGAATGGGGGCTCATGAGCAATGGAAATATTAACTTCCTAGATCTCTGAGGGGAGCAATAGTCACTGCCCTTCTGAACACCTAAGCTGCTAATCCACTGCAAGTTGGGAGAATGAACCCAGAGTTTGTGGTAATAAGCAATTATCTGAAGAAGGAAGGAAGGAAGGAAGGAAGGAAGGAAGGAAGGAAGGAAGGAAGGAAGGAAGGAAGGAAGGAAGGAAGGAAGGAAGGAAGGAAGGAAGGAAGGAAGGAAGGAAGGAAGGAAGGAAGGAGGGAAGGAGGGAAGAAAAGAGGGAAGAAGGAAGGGAGAGAGGGAGGGAGGAAAAGAGTGGAAGGAGGAAGAGAGTAGAAGGAGGGAAGGAAGGAAAGGAGGGAGGCAGGCTTTGTATTAATGAATCTGAACAAATATCAATAAATAAAAAACCAATTAAAATGGACTGAAACAATGTGGTTCAGTCAGGAATGTTAGATGATAGGCTAACGAAACTATTTTAGAGATAATGAGAATAATCTTTTCCTCCCAAGGTCCTGTCTCTATTTATGACAGAGCTTCAAGGTCCAACTCAAGTAATTCTGTATGACAGTCTCCCTGGACCTCAGTTTCCTCCTTTCAAAAATGAGAGTTTTGTATTGAATGACTTCTAAGGACCCTTTCGCTTCTAAATTTATGATACTATAATCCTACTACCTCCTTCATAATATCTTCACTGCAGCTGGAAGGAATCTTCCCTTCTCTAATTCAACTTAATTTCTTCAGTTCAATAAACAGTTGTTCAATACAAAAGTGAGACACATTTGAGGAATTCCTCAAGTTATTCCTCAAGGAATAACATTCGACATCACAAAATCCATGTCTATGTATTTTATTTTATGCATTTGTTCTGAGAAGGGATCCACAGACTTTCTCAGACTGCCAGCAGGGTACATGATACACAAAAATATGTCAGGAGCCCCCAACTAAAAGATCTAACACTCTCATGCCATAGAGGAAAAATCTAAGCCCTAAGGAGGGAATGTGCCCAAGGTCACACAATGGGATCCTCCCACTTTCTCCAGGAAGTTGGGACTTGAATTCAGATTCTCTGAATTGGGGGGGTCAAATGATCTAAGTTCAACTCCTCTCTGCCACTTACTACCTATGTACCTTTGAAGTCACTGGGCCTAATTCCTCTCCAATAAAATGAAGGAGATAAACTGGATGGCATTCAAGATCCTTTCAGATTTAAATCTATGATCCTATGATTTTATTGTAGAGGCAGCTAGGTGGCTCTGTGGATAAAGTGCTGGGCTTGGAGTCAGGAAGACCCGAGTTCAAATCAAGCCTCAGGTACCTACTAGCTGTGAAACCCTGGGTAAATCACCTAACCTTGTTTCCCTCAGTTTCCTCATCTGTAAAAATGAGCTGGAGAAGGAAATGGCAAATCACTCCAGTGTCTTTGCCAAGAGAACCCTAAATGGGGTCACAAAGAATCAGACATGACTGAATGACAACAGTGACCTTATGCTAATGCAGTTTACTTTCTTATGAACTAGAGGAAAGAGTATTTTAAAATTTATTTTAAATGTAATATTTCTCATTTAATACTTCTTTCTCTTACTTTTACCTCTACTCCCCATTGGAAATAAAGAAAAACTAAATCCTGGTGTGTGTATGTGTGTGTGTCTTTGTCTATGTGTATATGTACACACATATATGTGTATATATGTGTGTATGTATAATATATATACACACATATATTTGTGTGTATACACATATGTGTATATAAATATACACACAATCAAGCAAAACAGATTCCTGAATTGGCCATGTCCAAAAATATATGTCTCATTATGCACCTTGAGTCTATCACTTCTCTCAGTCAGGAAATGGGTAGCATGCTTCACCCTCAATCCTGGTCATTGTGTTGGGTGGAGTTCTTAAGTCTTTCAGAGTTATTTGTCTTTACAACTGCTGTATAAATTGTTTTTCTGAATCTGGTCACTTCTGTATCATTTTAGATACCTTCCCATGTTTCTCTGAAACATCCCTTTTTATCTCTTACAGCACAATAGTATTCCATTACATTCATATCCCTTTTAGTTTCTAGTTCTCTGTTACCACAAAAAGAGCTACTAATAAATATTTTTGTACATATAGGTTCTTTTCCTCAGAAAATAGTCATTGTAAGACTAGTATCTGTTGAGTTAGAAAGTCCCTCCTTGGCTCCTAAGAAGTGAGAAAATGCTGCTGACTGTTAATGTTCCTTGTTCTCCGCTGGTAAATCACCAAGGGGCTTTCTCGATTGCACTCTCTGATGACCCTTTCCTCATAAGAAAAGGGAACTACCCCAGACTCTCTACATCAGTAATATGAACTGCTCTGCAGGGAACACATCAAGCTTGATCTATCAGAGAAAGCAGCTCAGTTTGATGTCAAAGTGATTTCTTTCTTCAGGTTTCTTCCTGCCTTTGTCTCAGGGCTGTCAAGCACCATACCCTACTGAATTTCATTTGTAAATGTGGGAGGTGTGAAAGCTGTAAAAATAAGACCTTTTTAATCTTAAATTTTAAGACATGAAGAAAACACATCAAGTTTATGATTGGGCATTTGAATGTGTGAGATTTGAGAAGACAAAGAAAGGAATGGAGGCAACATGGAATAAAATAACAATGACTTGAACTGTGATACAAGTTTGGTCAATACTATGGGAAATTATTTTTTCTTTCTGGTTTGCATTTTGTCATAGAGGATTTAGAGCTACAAGTGACCTGAGGGGCCATCTGCTCCAACGAGATGAGGAAAATTAGGTCTAGGGAAATAGATGATCTACCCAAGGTAACATGGACTATATAACTAGGACTGGCATTGGAACCTGGCCAAATGCAGTGCTCTTTCTACCATACATTGATCACTCCCTCTAATGACATAGTAAAAGCCTCTTCGTTAGGAAAATCTGTGAAGAGCAGTCACAGAAACATTTCCCATCTCTTTTAGTGAAGGGACTTTAATTCGGTACCTCTTGTGAATCCATTGAGTCTATGAACTTGGATGGTGAAAAAAATACATCTTTATTTTCACTAAATTCTAACTGATACGTAACATTTCCTGAAATTATTTAAAAACTATTATTCTGAGAAGGGGTCCATAGGTTTCACCAAACTTTTAAGGGGGTCCATGATACAAGGACTTCTGTAAAATGGTGGCATGAGTAAAGATGCAGAAAGGGAAATATAAAACCGCATCCATTTTCAGACATGGTTAATATATTAGTTTGTTTTGGTTAACTGTTTCTCTTTAAGACATAGCAGGGAGACATCATTGGAAATTATCAGTGATATAACACTCCCCCCCACCAAAACCATAATAATAAAATACCATTTAATCTAACTCTTGTCATGGGGACAGCTAGGTAGCTAGAGATCCAGGCCTGGAGTCAGGAAGACTCATTTTCCTGAGTTCAAATCTGGCTTCAGAAACTCACTCGCTCTGTGACCCTGAGCAAATGTCTTAACCCTGTTTTCCTTAGTTTCCTCATCTGTAAAAAGAGTTGGAGAAGGAATTGGCAAACCACTCTAATAATTTTGCCATGAAAACCCCAAATGGGGTCACAAAGAGTTGGAAATGACTGAAACGTCTCTACGATAACAAACCCTTGTCATTTCTTATTACTGCCTCTTATAATCCTATTTCCTTCAAAGTTCTCCTCAAAAACAACTTCCTATATTAAGTTTTTTCTGATCACTCACCCCAACTGATAGTGCCTCCCTCCTTTCCATTTTATTTATTTCATAATATAAATTGCCCATATTTCTAAATGTACATGTTGTCTTCCCCAATAGAATATAAGTTCCATAAAGCCTGGGAATTTTGTTTTTTTCCATTTTTATCTGTGTATCCTCCGTTCATAGTACATAATGGATACTTAATAGATGCTTTTTGATTTTTTCATTGATTTTACAGATAAGGAAACTAATGCCTAGAGAAGTGATGTAATCTGCTCAAGGTCACCTAGCTCATTGGTGGCAAAGCTGGTATGTCATAGAGCAGACTTAGGCCTTCACTACAATTCAACAATTCCATAAAACACTTATCACATGTATATATTTTTCCTACCACTGATATAACTTCTCATTTTCAAAATGAGATTATGGTTATACCAACACAGAAATCTTGTTCCTTTTATATAAGGCATAAGGAAACTTTATACCTAGCAACCTTTGAAACACTTTTGAGAACAAAAATGATCAAATGAAAATGTAAAATGCATTGCAAATGTTAAAGCATTGTATAAATATTAGATATTATTATTATTATTATTTGAATAATTTTTGTGACTTTTTTCTTCCTTCTCCCCTCTTCTTGGAGAAATGATAGTGGTTTGAGTGAGCTTTTTTAGTGTGATTGAGATTCTTCTAGGCCAGAGCAAATTGTTTTTATTTATTCCCATGAAGATCTCTTAGATAAAATATCTAAAAATTAGTTAAATAGCTACTTTGGTTTAATCTACATGCTATAATTAAGTGCATCTAATATTGGTAATTCATTGAAAAGCATTTCTTACCCAATGGATATATACATTTTGGAAAAAATGAGCAGAATTATATAACATGAAATGCTATGTTATGTTTCTATGTAAAAATATTATGTCTAATACTGTTAAAATATTCCATGCTTTAATCAGGTGGTAAATTAATAAAGTTTTTAAAATGGAAACAATAAAGTCCCATACAATGACAACTATTCATGAAAAGAAAATATTGGAAGAAGAACTTGAGATGCCCATTTTTTTTTTTTTGTGAGGCAATTGGGGTTGTGATTTCTCCAGGGTCACACAGCTAGTAAGTGTCAAGTGTCTGAGGCCAGATTTGAACTCAGGTCCTCCTGAATCCAGGGACAGTGCTTTATCTAAGATGCCCATTTTTAAGAAAGTAGGGAGTTTTAGAAAGTGATAGTCTAGAGTTGTCATTCAAAATAACAGGGCTTTAAGTTTGTAAAATAATATCTACATCAATAATTATTTTACTGTAGTGTTGTAGACTTATTTTTTAAAAGTTCATAGAATGGTTAGATCATATAGGTTAGAGATAGAAGGAACTGTGGGAGTCATCTAATCCAGTCTCCTCATTTTATGGATGGGAAAACTGAGGCCCAGATGGGTTGTGATTTGACCAAAGTCACACCGGTAGTGTGAAGGGACATAATCTGAACCCAGGCCATTTAGCTACAAAGCCAGTGGTCTTTCCCCTATTCATTGTTCTTCAGTTTCCCCATCTATTATAGAAGATAACACTTATAATATCACCCTGGATTTGTGCCACAGTCAAAAGAATGTTGGATTTGGGTTTAAATCCTGAGTGCCATTTGTTATGTGTGTTACTTTGGGCAATTCTTTTAATGCTCTTCGAGGCCTCAGTTTCACCATGTGTAAAATGAGGGACTTATTGACTTCCATAGTCCCTTCCAAGTATAAATCTATAATCCCATGATTTCTTGCCCACTGCTCTGTATTTAGATCAGTTGGCTCATTTCTGTAAAAGCATATCATGTAGTCACAAATCTCCATGGTTATAAAGTGGTCTTTGTGGATTATCCCTCAATTGTATGTCATCCATTTGACATTTAGGAATTTATTTAGGTAAACCAGGGCATAAACAGAGAAGAACATTACAAGAAGTTCTGGCTTTCCCACAACAGACTACGTGACCTTTGGCAAACCACTTAATTTCTGTACACCTTAATTTCCTCATTTGCAAAATGAAGGAGTTCAGGCTCTATAATTTCTAAGCTCCCCTCCAGGTGGGCTTGCCCAAATCAAAGACAAATCCAAAAACCCCAAACCAACAAAGAAAAAATAATAAGATAACTGTCAGTAAGACATGTTAGCGATGAAACAGAACAGGAGGCCTAAACATATAAGTTCATGGCCTACCTCACTCTCAGCCCTCAACTTCTGTGATACTAGGAAAGTCTCTCAGGAAGAGTGACTAAGGATGAATGGACAAAGAGAGAATCCTGATTTTAAAGGAAATAACTTAAAAGTTGTTACAATAATAGAATAATAATAGCTAGCATTTATACACCACTTTAATGTTTACAAGGGCAGCCAGGTAGTACACTGGATAGAGCTCTGGGCCTTGGTGTCAGAAAGATTCATCTTCCTGAGTTCAAATCCAGCCTCAGACACTTACTAGCTATGTGACACTGGGCATGTCACTTCACCCTATTTGCCTCAGTTTCCTCATCTATAAAATGAGCTAGAGAAGGAAATGGCAAACCACTCCAGTATCTCTGCAACAAAGTCCCAAATGCGGTCCCAAAGAGTCATAAATGAGTGAATGCCAACCACATTTAAGGTTTGCAAAGCACTGTACTTATATTACCCAACTGGATCTCAGAAAAGAAAAGCTTTGGGAGGGAGGTGCTATTATTATCCCCATTTTACAGATGAAGAAACCGAGGCTGAGAAAGGTCACATAATTTACATAGGGTCAGATAGTGTAATAATAGTGGCCTCAGACACTTGACACTTACTAGCTGTGTGACCCTGGAGAAATCACAACCCCAATTGCCTCACAAAAAAAAAAAAAAATGGGCAAGATTTGAACTTATGACTCCAAGTCCAGCACTCTATCCACTGTGCCAACTAGTTTGCTGTCTCATCATGAAATTAATTAATTAATTTGAGAACAAATTTAGTATACACAGCATCCCCAAAGTCTTAGAGCGATTTTAAGCTATTACAACTATATAGTATATTGTAGTGCAGTTTTAAGTCATTAAAGCTGTTACAACTTAAAACTGTATTAAGTATACTAGTATAGTATACTAAACACTGTTTATTGTATTGATGCTCAATGTTGTTTTTAATTAAACATTTCTTTTTTTCTTTTTTGAAGAGAGAGAATGTCTCTCCCTAACTTTTATAGAAACTTTTTTTTTTCAGATGTCTTTCTTCCTAAGGTTCAAAGCAGGGCAGGAGCATCAATTAAAAGACAACAAAAAACTTAGTATCTTGTTCTGCTATTGATACTCAAATTAATCTCACTGATTTGGAAGTTGCTCCAACCAAGTAAAACAAAACTACTCATTTGTGAACAATTGCTGCTCTCAAAAGAAATAACCCACAAAGCTCTGTGCTCCTTTCCACCCCACCCCCACCCCCACCCCCTTTATAGTTAAGCTTGTCCATTGCTGGGGGTGTGAAAATGAATACTTTCACCCATGACTGTCCTGATGTCTGATGTCTGTCATGTTATCTATTGGCTTATAAATGTCTCCTGATACTTTGACATAATACCTTCCGCTTGGGGTGCACCCAATGCCAGTCTTAAATGTTTGTTGAGCAGTGTTTGCTATTTCTTTTTTTTTTTTTGTGAGGCAATGGGGGTTAAGTGACTTGCCCAGGGTCACACAGCTAGTAAGTGTTAAATGTCTGAGGCAGGATTCGAACTCAGGTACTCCTGAATCCAGGGCCGGTGCTCTATCCACTGTGCCACCTAGCTGCCCCTGTGTTTGCTATTTCAATTGGTAGTTGAAAAGATAAGACAAGGAATTGGTTAAATTGAGAGGATTAAACTACCACCATCTGTAAACCTTTACCTGCATGAACCATAACTGCTTGGAAAATTCTCTTCTCCCTCATACCAGCCTGAACCATGGATGAAACATTGCAGCATCAAAAGATGTTTTAACAATCTACTTTTCTTCTCTCTTGATCCTGAGAGAATGAAATCTTCTCATCAGCACCTCTGACACCATCCTATAGACTTGGACTGTTTTGAAAGCAGACAAAACTTGTAATTTTTTTTAGCCATCGATCTTGTATGCTCCCTCCTTATTCTTCTAATTCCAACTAGTAGTAAGCATTTGTGTGTCTAGGAGCACAATTCCAGCATCATGTAGAGAGCAAGAATGGTGTAATTAGTGAGTTAATTAAAAATGAACTTCATTCTGCTGTGAAGTCAGAGATGACAGAAGATAGTTCCTAAAACCTGTGAATAATTTTATGAATAAAAGTCATTTGCCTCCTGGGACTACTTGAGAGTCATTGTGGCCATTTGGCCTGTCAATAGCTGGCTCTGCGTTAATTCAGGAGTGAAAAAAAAATGTGCAGATTTTCTCCGATTTTGAAATATCCAAGAGACAAGGAGGTATCCACTAGATAACGAGATCCCTCCAGGGAACAGAAAATGAAAACTTTACAAAATTTTCAAATGTTGGTATTATAAGAAAAGTCCTATCGTTAGCCACAATGAAATCCCCCTTTCTTTTCTTCCTTCCTTCCTTCCTTCCTTCCTTCCTTCCTTCCTTCCTTCCTTCCTTCCTTCCTTCCTTCCAATATTAGATGACATTTTCATACTGTTCCCTGCCCCACATAGATTGAGAACATGCTTCATTATTAGCTACATTGTATGAGTAAACTGGTAATTATTTATCTATGAAGACAGACCCACAAGAAGGAAATGTTGAAAAATAAATTTAAACAGCGCTTAAGAAATTAACTCTCCATTCTAATTAGGGATAGTACTATTATTGAATCATAATAGTAGATTGGAAAAAGCACTGGAAGTCAGAGGACATGAGTTCAAATCTCACCAATGACAATTATGACCCGCGTAATCTTGGGCAAGTTACTAAATCTCCAACTTTTTAAGTTAAGTTGTTTTTCAGTTGAATTCAAATCTGGCCTCAGACATTAGCTCTGTGACCCTGGGAAAGTCATTTCACCCTGTTTGCTTCAGTTTCCTCATTTCTAAAATGAGCTGGAGAAGGGCATGCAAACCACTTCAGTATCTTTGCCAAGAAAACCCCAAATGGGGTCACAAAGAGTAGGACGTGACTGAACAACGACAATACTTTGATGTAGATGTAGATATTAAACTAAATACTGTTCCTTGCTATCTGAAATGAATTCAGGGTAGGTCTGACCAGGCAGAAGGGCCTTCCGTATTTTTTTGTTTTTCTTCTCTGTTCCCATTTTGTTTGTTTGTCACGTGAGTCTGTTTTCTGAGGAAATGAAGAGTGAATTTGCTGTGAGGAACATCTGTATAGCCTTAGGCTCCTGGTGTGTTGAACAGTAGGATAAAAGGGCATAAAGAAAAAAGAGGAGGGGGAAAGATCATAGATTCACAGCTAGAACAGCCCTTAGAGTTCATCTAATGTGACCCCCATATTTTACTGATGAAGGAACCCCAGTTCTTCCAGCCTGGGGAGGTTAAGGCATTTGCTCAAGATCACAGAAGTAAGTTCATAGTTTAAGCTTTCATTTGAACTCAGGTCTTCGGCCTCCAGAACCAGTGATCATTCCCTAAGAGAGACAAATATTTTTAGGACCTTCTCAGATTTTTTTTTTTCCAACTAAGTGGTTTAAAAAAAAAATTGAAAAGCCGTCTCAAATTTATTTACATGTTTGTTTACTGATGTGATTAGGAGAAAGGAATGTGTAGAGAAAGGAAAAATTGTGAGAGGTCTGCTGAGAATGACATTAGCACTTGAAATACAGAACCTCCGTTCAAACCTTGCTTCTCAAACTTAGTACCTGTGTGATCTGGGGCAAGTCACTTATACTCCCTGGATTCCTTCACTTAAAAAAAAAAAGTGGAGGAGGAAAAGCGAGCAAAATGTCCTCTGAGGGTCTTCTAGATCTGGGGTCTTTGGCAATCTGATGAAACCTTTCTCATAATAAATGCTTTTAAATGCATAAAATAAAATAATTGGATTATAAGGTAAACCAATTATTTTGAAATAAAGATGCACAGACCCCCCAATATCTATTCATGGACCCTGATGTGTGGGCCTCTCATTAAGAACCCCTGTTCTAAGGGCAGCTAGATAAAGCATCGGCCTTGGATTCAAGAGGACCTGAGTTCAAATCTGACCTCAGACACTTGACACTTACTAGCTGTGTGACCCTGGGCAAGTCACTTAACCCTCATTGCCCTGAAAAAAAAAACAAAAACCCAACCCTGTTCTTTTTTCCTATGAAAGTTTGACTTAAGCCTGGAGACAGGGAATTTTTTTGTTTCTTTCTTTCTTTTTAGGTGGGCTGGGAGGGAAGGCTGAGCTTTAAGATGGTCATTAAGAGATTTGAGAAATCTGGGAGAGTATTTGGTAGATTAGGCCCAGATTCCTATCTGTCTTCATGGAACAGAAAGGGAGAACCATTTTCTGCTGTGTTACAGGTAGGCCTTTAAGCAAATTAAAATGATCCCTAAAACTAGGGTTCCTATCAGCAAACCTTAGCTTCTTGAGCATCTTTGACCCTAAGTATCTAGATAGGACCCTAAAAGTTTGTTAATACCTCAGGTCGTGGTACATCAGGCTTGTGACTCTGAGAACTGGGAGCTTATTCCAGGTTCACTGTTTTTGCAACCGCACTGCTGAGTACAGTGCCTGACATGTAGAAGGCATTTATTAAATAGTTATTGATTGATTGATTGATTAATAACATGGCACTCTAAAGTCCTCTCTAGTTCTAAAACCTAGGATGTTAATTATTTGAAGTTTTTCAAAGGCACAGTATTTCTGTGATATTCCTACCTACCTGCTTGTATAAATATTCAGGTGAACACCCAGCCTGGAATCAGGAAGACCTGAGTTAAAATCTGGATTGACACATTTACTAGCTGTGTAACCCTGGGCAAGTCACTTAACCCTGTTTGCCTCATTTTCCTCATTTGTAAAACAAACTGGAGCAGGAAATAGCAAACCACTCCAGAATCTTTGCCAAGAAAATCCCAAACGGGGTCACAAAGAGTAGGACACAACTGAAACGAGTGAACATACTTAAGGTATAGCCTCACAGATGCATTGCCCAGAATATGCCTCAAAATTGACAATCTAATATTTTGAATATAGAGTGAAGCATTGTGTAGACTTTTCCCCTTAATTAGGAAACTACTGAGACTTCTAAGATACCTATATGGTTATTTCATAAATGTAGCAATTATACCACACTGATCTCTGTCTTATGTTGACAATGTTTTGGACTGATTCTGACTCAGATCAGGTCCCTGGTAGTTTATGTTCAGTACCAAAGAGAAATGAGACACTTGTTAAGTCATAACTGAACAAAATGAAATTTTCTTAACCAGAGAAAGGGAAGAATTGAGGACAACCTGAACTTGATTCAGTTGAGGGAAGCTCCCATCATTTCCCACCCACCAGCCAAGCACCAGGGCCTTCCCAGAACTCCTTGTGGCTCTTTTGTATTCAGGTAAGAAAGTCTCAGTCTGAATCTTTAGTCCCCTGAGTCAATTAAGTCTCAAGGATTATATATATATATAGTTAGTTAGTTAGTAATTTTTTGCAGGGCAATGAGGGTTGACTTGCCCAGGGTCACACAGCTAGTAAGTATCAAGTGTCTGAGGCTGGGTTTGAATTCAGATCCCCCTGAATGCAGGGCTGGCTCTTTATCCACTGCACCACCTAGCTGCCACATTTCGATATCTTTTAAAGGAAAAATTAGTCTAATTTGCACGGTGCATTGGATTTACATATGGGGTTTAGGATTTTGTCCTTTATTGAAGTCATATTTATTTGTGAAGAACTACTACTATTTGTTCATTTTCTAGGAAATTGACACAAAGTAGAAAATGTATATTCCCAAGAAAATTAATCAATTCATGATCTTATAGTTATGTATCATCAGAGGGAGAGAGATATAGTAGAAAGGGTGCTATAGTAATAACACAAATGTATATATCCTGTGAACACATCAAAGAAAAGGGGAAAGGTTATATATATGCAAAAATTTTTGTAGCAGCACTTTTTGGAGTAGCAAAGAAGGAAGATGGATGCCCATCAGTTTAGAAACAGATGAACAAATTGTAGTATATGAATTTTTTTTTGTTATTGCATTATAAGAAATGAAAAACAAAGAATTTAGAGAAATTTGAGAAGACTTACATAAACTGATGCCAATCAGAACCAGGATAATAATTTATGAGATGACTACAATAAGGGGTAGGGGATGGAAACTGAACCTGTGATCTCACTGATATATGGACCCCTGAGATAAGGAAATTCTCTCTAACCAGAGATGCTCAGGAAGCTAAGCTTTGCTGATAAGAACCAGTTTCTGGGATCATTTTAGTTTGCTTAAAAGCCTACCTGTAATGTAGCAGAAAATGGTTTTCCCTTTCTCTTGGTCTTGGAGAGTGGCCTAGAGCCGTAGTCATTTGCCTAGGATGAGAGTAGTCACTTGACAGTATTAGTTAGAGTTGAAACTTGAACCCAAGTCTTCCTGGTTACCATGCCAGCTCTCTATCCACTATATCATTCTGCCTCTCAGATGATGATCATAATAATGTAAAGAGAAACAATGAAAGGCTTCAACACTCTGATCAATACAATATCCAATTGTGACTATAGAAGTCTGATGGTAAAGAATCATACTTGCCCCTGGACAGAGGTGGTGGACTCCTGGGGGAGAATGTGGCATACATTTTTTGGCATGCCAAAAGGGTTGATTTGTTTTGCTTTATTTGTTACAATAATGGTTGTTTGGGTTTTTGGGGGGCTGGGGCAATTGAAGTCATTGGGAAGTGACAGTGATGTTAAACAAAAAGTATCAATAAAACATTTTTTTAAAAGAGAGAGAGTCCAGTTTGACCCAGGTTTTAGTCCTCTTACTTCCTCCATTTCAAAGTTATATGACTAGCTTGGAAAAATCCTTTGATCTTTCTAAGCCACAGTTTCTTTATATAAAATTTATGTTTTATATTTATATAAAACATATATTTTATATTTCTATAAAATTTCTATAAAATTAAGAAATTATACTAAATGATCTCTGGTTCCAAAATTTTGTAACTTTTGATTATGAAGGAGGTGATATCATATAATTTACTTTCCTCTGAATACTTTCTGAAACGTCACTGCCAATAAATTTTAAAAGTAGACAATGTCTTTTTTGCTTTTTAAATTAAAGTCCCACAGTGTGAAAGTGGCTGGTTTCATGTTCAGTGCCATCAGTCTCCCTCAGCTTCTTGCTCTTCTTCACTCTATATAACCAGTTAATTGCCAGATCTTGTCATTTTTTCTTCTATAATATTTTTGGTTTTTAAATTTAATTTATTTTATTCTATTCTTAAATAAAACAAGCATTTCCATTATACAGTAGACTAGAAAAAAGATGATTATACATGAAACTGCAAATCTATTATGTACAACTTGCTATTCCTTTTAAACATATAATAAAATTATGTAACTTTCTTCCCCTCTTCTTCTTTTCTCCCCACCCCTGCCCTAGCGATGGCTACCATTAGAAAAATGTGTATATTCATATCTATATACACATATATGTATGTAAATATATATATAATATAAAAACATCCTATACATCTATTTATCACTTCTTTCTTTGGATGCAGATAGTCTTCTTTCCTATGTCCTTTGCGGTTAATCTGGGCATTTATAATAGTCTAAATGACTTCGTCAATTCAAAGTTGTTCTCTGATCCATCTCCTTCTCTCTACTCACAGAGTTATTATCCTATTTCAGGCAGTCAATACTTCTTCCCTTGACTATTGAAATAATTTCCTAATGGGTTTCAAATCTTACTCCACTCTAGTCTACCCACTCATCTACCATTGTTGGTCTGACCATGTTATGCCTCTACTCAATAAACTTCAATGGCTCCCTATTACTTGTACAATCAAAATCTCCTTCCTACTTGTCTTGCCTTATTACATATTGTTCCCCTTCACTTACACTACAATTCACCTAAACTAGTATTTTTACCATTTCTCAAATGTGGCACACCATTTCCCATCCCTTATGCGGGTAATGCACTCCTTCCTTGATTCCCCGTCTAGAATCCCCAGCTTCCTTTATAAAATCATCTCAAACATCACCTTCTAAGTGAAAACTTTCCTGATCTCCCTACATGTGAATGCATCTTATTTACATCTATTTGATATCTACCTACATGCATGTTATCTCTCAAGACTAAAAGCTTCTTGAAGGCAGGAATTCCTGTTTTCTCTTTATATCTCCAAGACCTAGTGTAGCATCTGACATGTTGCTGTTCAGTCATTTCAGTCTTATCTGATTCTTTCTGACCCGATTTGGGGTTTTCTTAGCAAAGATGCTAGAGTGGTTTGCTGTTTCCTTCTCCCGCCTGAAACTTAATAGGTACTTAATAAATGCTAGTTGATTAATTGTTTTACTGCAGATTCAAAAATAAAATGTATCCTGAAATCTAATGTGGAATTATCACTCTAAGTAACAGAAGGTAACAAGAATCCACACACCAAGATTAGGATTATAAGGAGCACATCTTGCCTATAACCCGTCCATCTTCCTTTGGAAATTTATAAAGATAGCCTTAGAATGAAATTAATAGGTCTACCTACATATCATCAGAAAGCAGCCAACCAAAACTTTAAACAATGAAAGTAACTTCAATTTTTTTTTTAATTGAGAGGCTACATGATATAGTGGATAAGAAGGCTGGATTTGAAGTGAGAAAAACTTCGATTCAAATCCTGTTTCTGCCCCTGATGACCACCCTCAAGTCAGTCCCTTTTAGTCTCTCTGAACTTTAGTTTCCACAACTGTAAACAGCTAGCTTGGCACTCTACTCTAGAGTGCCAAGCTAGAGTAAGGAAGACACATCTTCCTGAGTTCAAATCTAATCTTAGACCCTCATGACTCTGGGCAAGTTACTTAACCTTATTTGTGTCAGTTTCTTCATCTGTAAAATAAACTGGTAAAGGATAGGGCAAACCATTCCAATATTTCTGCCAAGAAAACCCCAAATGGGACCACCAGAAGTTGGATGCTACTGAATAAAGAAGTATAAACAGTATCTTTTGTTTCTCCTTTCCAGGGTTATTGCTCAAATGAGATAATGTATGGAGAACGATTTGCAAGACTTTCAGCAGCATACAAACTCTCATTATTATTCACATCTGATGTGCTTCTTATGGTTCTCTCAGAGGTCAATAAATATTATGTCAGTCAACAGATGTTCATTGAGAACTAGGTGTGCTAGGTGCTATGATAGAAACAGTACTTTGGCACTGACAGCCATCCCCAAATAGGGGAGGAGAGAAAAGGAAACACCAAATAGCAATACAAGTGGCATATTACAAGACAGCACATGATTCCTTGCCAAAAGCAGGGTACAGGCAATAGTCAATAAGCACCTTGAATTTAAAAGAGGGAAAGATCACGGTGAGCTTGGAAATGTCTCAGCCAGGCCCTTAAAGAATGACTATTATATGAAGAAAAGGCAGGGGGCAGCTAGGTGGCGAGGTGGATAGAGCACCGGCCCTGGAGTCAGGAGGGCCTGAGTTCAAATCCGGCCCAGACACTTGACACTTACTAGCTGTGTGACCTCAGGCAAATCACTTAACCCTCATTTGCCCAACAGAAAGAAAGAAAGAAAGAAAAGTCAGGAAGACATATTTTGCGGGGGGGGGGGGGGGGGGGGGGGGGGAAGGCGCGGCGGGGGGGGGGGGGGGCGTGGAGGGAAGCTGGTGAGGGATTAGGAAATAATAATATTAGCAAAGACTGGAAGGCAGGAAACTACAAGAAGAATAGACCAACTGAGCTGGAGGAAGGAATTAATTTAGGAGAACAGTGGGAAAAAGGGACAGATTGCAGAGTTTTCTTAAATGCCAGGCAGAGAGAGGGGTTTGAATTTTATCCTGTATCCAGGTGGGAATCATAATGTTTCTTTGACTTCAAAACTTCTCTTTTTATGAGAGTGGCTTGTTTTCTTGTTAGGGAATTTGTTCACATGTGTTATGTTCATATTTGTTTTTATCTTGGTAGCTAATTTGTTCATATCTGTTTAAAAATGTTTTTCTGAAACTAGTGGTCAAATATGTTATGACTGTGTTAACATAATACGTTCAGGAATTAGGGGCATTTTGAAAGATAAAAAGTCATCATGATAAGAGTGAGCCAAGAGTTCAAGTAAAATCATGTATACAAAAATGTCTTTAAAACTATAAAGTGCCATGAGCTTGTAAGCTATCATTGTCATTATTATATTCAAGACCCCAAATCTTCTGCCTGAGAGTTCCTTAAATCGGTGTCATTCTTTCATTTTGCAAACTAGATACATGAAAAATGTTTGCAATAATAGGATGTAGATTGAAGCAAGTGATAAGGGTCTCATGGTGAAGTAGCAAAAGAGAGATTTGGAGGCAGGAAGGCCCAAGTTCAAATCTTGCCATGGATGCTTATTAGCTATGTCACTGAGAAGAAGTTATTTAACCTTCCTACCTTTCTCAGCTTGAGGTTCCTCATCTGTAAAATGGAGATAGTGAAAGTACCTACATCACAGGGTTGTGTGAAATACATTCCAGACTTGTGTAAATGCTATCCACTAGGTTGTAAATATGAGGGACTCTAAAGGAAAAAGAAATAATGACCTGGGAACACCAGATAACGAGGGATATATTAAAAGGGTCCCTTTGCAGAAAGGAAAGGTGCTGCAGAATCCTAGAAAAATAGCTATCAATGGCTTTTCTTTAATTGTTTGGCTGAAATTCCAGGCAAAACTTGACCCCGAAGCAGTATTTGTGACATTTATAGTGTTGGTCTATAGGAGCAATTCACTTGATATGTTTTTAAATGTATATGATTCATTCTGTATTGTTACGATAGGTTAATAAGCATGTCCTCTTGGTTTGTTGTTGTTTTTTTTAATTTGTGCATGATTTTCCCCGCTAAGGTAAAAAAAAAAAAGTCTTATTTTCTATGTCAAAAGCCCCTGTATAGCTCTCTTCCTTTTACCTATTGCAATATACATCCCCTTTAAGAAGAGAAAAGCCATGGATTCAGAGTAGTAATTTGGGAGAACCAAAAATACTTGTTCCCCATGACAGCACAGGGTTCTGCAGTCCCCAAGCTCTTATGAAACATTGTTAAGAGCTCACAACAGGAAGTACAATCAGTAGCTAGTAAATAACCCTTTCCTTCCTTTTCTCCAGGTCTCTGAACTTCCTTATCCTTCAGTTCCAAATCCTTTTACAGATGTTACTGATGTTTACTTAGCTGGTGTGTTTGGTTTTCTCTTGAGCTTTTGGGGGGGTGGGGTTCAAACAATGGGACCCCTACTATTTGTCCCACATTCTACTTACATGCTCATTTTACATGAAAAAGAGAGACAAATAGGAAATAGGGTTTGTCTTTATTTTCCCCAGGGAAACTTTAGATTCAGTGGTTATATATGAAGACAGTCTCTCCACCTCTTTACAAATAGAACCTCCTCTTTTAATAATAAATAAATTGGGGAAGACAGCTGTTTATCCCATTATATGCTGCTTAAAACTAAATCAAAGGATTCTCTTGGGCTACATCTCATTCATCTCAGAGAAAAATAATAAAAACAAGTAGGACCCAGATTGCTAAATTAGTTCTGGTAGCTCACCTAGGACATGTAAAATTTTAGTTGGGCAAATAAAAAAGAATGCTAATTTGACTGTCCTGTATGAGAGTTGGTTTGGGGCACATAAAGTTAGTGAGAATATAGCAACTTTTCAAATTTGCCTAGTTGAGATTCTTATTCCGGTATCTTGACTGAGAGGTAGCAGCATATTTTTCTAGGAAAATGCAATGCTTTCCATTTCTGCAGAGACCCTTTTAATATACCCTTCCTTACCAGGAATTTCCCAGGTCACTTTTTTCTTTATAATTCTTCATATTTACAACTTAGTAGATTACCTTGTAGAGTATTCCTACTGCAGACCAAAATTTGTCCTTCCCTGTTCTCTGCCCATAGTTGTGTCCTTGAAGTAACCAAGCTCTCATTGTCTTTGATTTTAACAGTGCAAGTATTTCAGATATCACCGTTTGGACAGAGCTGTATCAGCCTCCGTGAAAAGCCTGAGCAATCATAGGAGGAGAGTGCATTCTGGTGTAGATGATCTCAGCTGATTTCTGGGCTACTGATTCTATTTATATATGGTCAGGAGGGCAGATATCTAGGGACCAATATACAGGAAAGGACTTCAAAGACCATTTAGTCTAATCCATACCCGAATACTCTATCTACTCACTTTTTGGGGGGGAAGGGGAGAAGAAGGGAAGAGGGAAATGGAGATAGCCTCTTAACAAACAGGATCATAGGAATACAGATTCCAGAGGTGGAAAGGGACCTTGGAGGTCAACCCCCTTATTTTACAGATGAGGAGGTTAAAAATCATTTCCCCAGTGACACACAGGTAGGAGGAAATATAGTATAATTCAGAGTCAAAGGACCTCGGTTCAAATCTTGCTTCTGCTACTCGTTGCCTTGAGCAAATTTTTTTTTTTTTTAGTGAGGCAATTGGGGTTAAGTGACTTGCCCAGGGTCACACAGCTAGTAAATGTTAAGTGTCTGAGGCCAGATTTGAACTCAGGTACTCCTGACTCCAGGGCTGGTACTCTATCCACTGTGCCACCTAGCTGCCCCATGAGCAATTCATATAACCTTTCTGGGCCTCAGTTTCCTGATCTGTAAAATTACAGGGTGCGATTAGATGACCTTTGAGGTTCCCTTCAGCTTCTAATCTAGGGTCCTAAGTATATACCATACTCATCATGTTCAAATTCATTACTCTTTCCTCTAAACCCATGCTGACTGAACTTTTCCCCAAAAACATTATACCATATAGCTACATTATGTATGAGTGAATAGGGAAATCTGCAAATCACAAAAGCATTCCCAAGTCCTATCTGAAATCTTGGAGGTCACTTTTGCAGCTTGTTCTGACATCAAGGGATATCCTGCATTCAGGAAGCACTGATTCAAATTGTTACACATTGTTTTACTGGGACACCATGAAATGCTTTCTTCCCACAGGGACTAAGGCAGCATTTAAGGCCATTAGCATGGCTACCATCTGGGGTTAGTGGCCATAAGGGAAAGCCATAGAAGGAAACAATGTAATGTCTCATATCATTCTATGTATCATCTGTTTAAGCTTGTAGGCAGGATGGGAATTTAAGAAAGATATCACCAAAATAAATTAATGATTTTCTAGCCTGTGTGTAGGAACCATAGGGAATTTGAAGCTTAGTTTGTTTTATTTTTTAAAATAATTAAAAAAAATTTTTTTTGAGCTTAGACTCAAAATCTAAAAACAAAGGCACCATTTGTGACTACTGTAAAAACAAAAGCAAAAAAGCAAAAACCAAAAACCAAAACAAAACCAAAAGCAAAACCCTACTAATTAGGTAGGTAGTATTTGACTTTCTTGAATTTCTGAATCCAAATGGCAGAAAAGGGAATCTGTATCATTTTGCCTTTACCAAGCCCTAGCTTAAAAACAACTGTAGAGCTCTCAGTGGACCAAGTGAGGCTCTCTACTTCTTGAGACACAAATATTGCTCAGCCCCAAGTCTCCAACATCTGTGAAGGGCTGCTTCACCACACAAGCAGCAATTTTCCTACTGAAGCAAGACTATGAGAAGGGGCCTTCTGTTTATTGTGGAAATGCACAAATTATGTCTTGTCCATTTGTCTATTTATACTCTAAGTCTAATGGGGTGAGATCAGGGCCAGTTATTCTAGAATAACATCGGAATAATATCAAGCATATTGTCTTTTCTAAACAAGTTATTCAATGTTTCATTAAAGGCTTACTAATTAATATTATTATCAATAGGTAAACAATAATCAAAATGCCCATCCCCTAAATTCTCTCTCTCTTTCTCTCTCCCTCTCTCCTTCCTTCCTTCCTTCCTTCCACCCTTCTCCTTTCCCTCTCCCTCAAACCCATCTCTCATTCTCTCTTGTATTAGCTATCTTCACAGACAACACCTACCACAGTACCCAGCACATAGAAAGCATTTAATTAATGCTTATAAATGGATTTTCATTTAACTTTCTCTCTTTACAGCCAAAGAGCATAGTAGATAGAGGATTAGACTGGGAGACCTGCATTCAGATCTTTTCACATTTGTACTGTGTGATCGTGGGCAAGGCAAAAGATCATAGGTTTGTAGGGTCCTATGTTTAGAACTGGAAGGGCCTTTAGAGATCACTGAGTCAAACCCCCCTTCATTTTACAGATGAGGAAACTGAGGAAAAGAGGGGTTGAGAGATTCACCCAAGTTCACATAGCTACTGTCTGTAGTAGAATTCGAATTCAGGTCTTCCTGACTCCAAGTCTCTTTATTACAATGTCTGGCTGTTTGATAAGATTAGAGGTTTGGGGAAGCTAGGTTTCACAGTGGATAGAGCACCAGCCCTGGATTCAGGAGGACCTGAATTCAAATTCACTCTAAGACACTTGATACTAGCCGTGTGACCCTGGGCAAGTCACTTAACCCCCATTGCCCCGCAAAACCAAATAAATAAATAAGATCAGAGGTTTGCAGACTCAGAGATGGAAGGGTGCTCAGAAGTCATCTCTTCCAATGTCTTAATTTTAAAATTGTAGCACCTGAGTGAGACCCAGGGAAGTTAAGGGACTTGCCGAGTCACTTGACTATCTCTCAGCCTCAGTTTCCTCAACTTTATGTATCTGTAGTACCTACATTACATGGGTGAGAAGTTCAAATGAGATCATGCATGTAAAATGCTTTGCAAACTTTGAGTTGACATAAATATCAGTCATCATTATGATAACTAGTACATAAGTAGAAACTTGGGAAAGGGGAATGTTGCTGAGCTGTCCTATAAGGGAGGGATTAGGTTTTTTCTCCCCTGAATAAACTAATAATTTCTCTTCAAAACCAGCTGGTATTTCCAAGCAGTAATTACCCTGCTTCTCTCATGCACCAATGAACATTTATCAGCCCTGTTCTTTCAGAAGTCTCTAGTCACTGCCTTGATAGCACTGAGAAGTGCACAACCAGCCTTGTAGGACAACACCTGGATTCCTCAAGCTGCCCAAAGGTCTGCTATGAGCCCTTCCTTGGAACTATGCAGGAAGCGAGCAGAAAGCAAATCCAAGAATCCCGAGTTCAAATCCTTACAGTGGGACTGGCTCACTCAGTTCCTTGGATTGTAAAGCTGATTTTGGAAAGAAGAAATAGGTGCCGGCCTTCTTAGAGCCCTTGGTTAGGTCAGGTGAGCCAGTCTTTGTTTCCCCTCATATGCTCAGAGAGAAGCTTTTTGACAAATGACCAGTGAATCTCACCTCCCCCACTGCCCAATCCTCTTCCTTAAATAAGGCAGGGAAATCAATAGGGAATGATCTGTCAGCTATAGATTTTAGTTAGCCAGAGAGCTAGCTGGCTCATTCAATTTGCTCTTTCTGGGAGGATTCGAAGGTAACTGATGAGAATTTTCCAATAACTGTGGCTGATTTCACCTGCCACTGTCATAGGGTTTACTAAGTATAAGGTAAGACTGAAAGGTGTTAGCAAAAGCATAGAAATCCACAGCCTGCCACTTCCTCCTTTGTCTTAGCAAGCATAGGCTCAGCAGTGTAAAGCTCCCCATTATATTATGAAACCCTATGCAGCCCGGAACCGGTTTGGCTAACAGTGAAGATTGAGAACTGCAGAAGCCTTTGTCTACTTCAATGCAGGGGGCATTCCGAAATGGTCCTCCTTGCTATTGTTTTCCTTACAGAGGAAACTAAACTTGCAAAAACATTTCGGGATCTAAACCTATTTAAGCACAGTTTTAACAGAGTATGGTATGAATCAATTGATTTTCCGCCTTCAGGTGTCCTTTTGTTGGTACCCAGTGCCTTACCCCCTAAAAGCCTGTTTGATAGTATAGAGCAATCATGGTGTATGTTTATGTGGAAACTGTAGCTAGCTGTGCCCCTGATCTGCTTTAAACCAGATCCCAATTCAGTTTTCTTCCACCTTCCTGGGAAGCTCAAGACAATTCTCTACCACTGGAAACAGGGTGGCCCCTTTAAGAGGAAAGCCCCCGTGAGACTGAGAACTTTTTTTTTTTTTCTGCTTTATGGCCAGAGGTTAAGTGTTTTGTGTTAAGGCACAGAGTGAGTCAGCCCAGCCCTCAGGATTTGAACTCAGGGGTCCTGATTTGCAGCCTGATAGGAAAGAGTTGCATTTTCTAAAGTGCCTCCCCACCTCTGCAATAATCCCCACTCCCCTCCTCCTGCTCAAAGTTTCAAACATTATGCTCCTCCAGGGCCCATGGGCTGGCCTGGCTCCCTTCCCCCCATCGGATATGTGGCATAAAACTTCTCACAAGTACAAGAACCTTGTAATCTGGTCCCAACAACAGGGTGAGTCAACCCCTAGCCTGGAGCATCTGCTTTTGCCCAGATAATTACAAGTTCGGTGTTATAATAAGAGTTTGGTATGGGCATTTTATAACTTCTTTGTGAAATAAGATTTCTTGAGGGTAGAGGATAGAATAGGACAGTGGATAAGTGGAGGGGGGAGGGGAACTTTACATTTCACTTTAGAGAATTTCCTTACGTAGTATTTTTTTTAAACCAGTGATTGGTCTATCGGTCAGTCAACAAGCTTTATTAAATACTTAATATGTGCCCAGCACTATGATAATCTCTGGGAATAAAAAGAAAGGCAAAAACAGGTGAATGCCCTCAAGGAGTATAAAGGTCTTTGTTTAAAAGGCCAAGATCTCCCACTGCATCTGGAGCCATCTCCAGTCATACTTATGTATGTATCTTGCCAGTGGACCCAGGTGGCTCTGGAGGAGAGAGTAAGGCTGTTTTCTTTGCACTGTCCTGCTTTGCTTAAATCCAGTTCACTGCATGTCATGACTTCATCTCCCAACTTCACGGTCCTCTTTGAGAATGAAGGAGGGGCAGCTAGGTGGCACAGTGGATAGAGCACCAGCCCTGGATTCAGGAGGACGTGAGTTCAAATCCGGCCTCAGACACTTGATACTTACTAGCTGTGTGACCCCGAGCAAGTCATTTAACCCCCATTGCCCTAAAAAGAGAGAGAGAAAGAGAACATGAAGGACAAAAACCACAACTGGTGGGAGTCAACATATTAATGACTAATTTCCTACAATATATATTCAATGTAAATGCATGGTAATCTCAGAGGGAAGGCACCAAACAGTAAGGTCAGAAACCTCTTTAAGGAGATGGGATTTGAGTTGAGTCTTTAAAGGAAGCTGGCTAGAGAAGACAGGAGTTGGGGATGAGGAGAGAGAACATTATGGGCATGAGGTACAACAGTGAAATGACTAAATCAGAAGATGGTGTTTGAGAAACAAGAAGCCAATTTATCTTTGGGTCATAAGAGAGTAAAATATAAGAAGGCTGGGCAGGTAGGAAACAGCTAAGTAGTGAGGGGCTTTAAAAGACAAACAGGATTTTATATTTGGTCTTGGAGATGGGAGGGAGCCATTGTAGTTTACTGAGTGGGGGGCTGCCAAGGTAAGATCTGTGCTCTAGGAAGATCACCAGGGAGACCAAACCAGCAGGCTAGTAGACAGAAGGGAACGTATAGGAAAGATGAACAATAGAAACGAGACTTGGTAACAGATTGGATCTGTGGATCAAGTAGCAGAGAGGCAGTTCAGAGGACACCAGTATTGAAAGTTTCTTGTGACAGTGAGGATGGTGGTGCCTCTGTAGTATTAAGGAAGTTTAGATGAGGTGAATGAGAAGAGACAAAGAAGAAAGAGAAAGATAATGAATTCAGTTTTGGACATGTTGAGTATGAGATGTCTATGGATCAATCCATTTTGAGATGTCTAATCTTAAATGATAATATACTGGAAAGACACTAGGGCTAGATAAATAAATTTGAAAATCATCTGAATAGAGATAATAATTGAACCTATAGTAGTTTGATGAGTCCATAAAGCAAGATAGTATAGAGAAAGAAGAGAAGAGGGCCCTTGTGAGACTGTGAGTCAACCATATGTTGGAGGGGATGACTTGGAGGAAGAGTCAGTAAAGGAGATTGAGGATGGATCAGACACATAGGAAGAAACCCAGGAATGTTTGAAGAAAGCCCAGGGGAGAGAGATTCCAGGTAAAGATGTGATTGACAATGTCAGAGGTAACAGAGAAGTCAAGAAAGATAATGATTGAGAGAAAGTCATTAGATTTACTCATTAAGAGATCGTTAATAGGGGCAGCTAGGTGGAACAGTGGATAGAGCACTGGTCCTGGAGTCAAGAGGACCTGGGTTCAAATCCAGTCTCAGACACTTGAAATTTGCTAGCTGTGTGACCCTGGGCAAGTCACTTAACCCCAATTGCCTCACACAAAAAACAAACAAAAAAAGAGATCACTAATAACTATGGAAAGAGCAATGTTCAATGATGGGGTCAGTAGCTAGACTATAGAGGAAATGAACTGGAGTCAATTGTAGATGGTCTTCTCAAGAAGTTTAACTAAGAAAGGAAGGAGAGGACAGTAGTAGGGGGATGGTAGGATAAAGTGAAGGTGAAGTTTTTTAAGGATAGGAGAAGCAGGGCAGCTAGGTAGCACAGTGGATAAAGCACCCGCCCTGGATTCAGGCAGACCTGAGTTCAAAACCAGCCTCAGACACTTATTAGCTGTGTGACCCTGGGCAAGTCGCTTAACCCTCATTACCTCACCAAAAAGAAAAAGAAAAAAGAATAGGGGAGGCATGAGTGTGTTTGCAATCAGCAATGGGGCAGCCTGGAGATAGGGAAGAGACCTAAAATCAGTATGAGTGATTATGATAGAGGGGGCAAATAGCTGGTGGAATGGAAGGAGATCAAAGGTGCACATAGAGGGATTTGGCTGGGCAAGAAGAAGGATATCCTTCCTTTTTATGTGAGATGAGATAAAGATACTAGGGGAAGATGTGTTGGGTGATTTGAGACTAGAGAAAAGAAGGAACTCTTAGAGAATGACCTTAATTTGCTTTAGTTGAAATATGGAGAGAAAAAAAAAAGGCCCTCAGCTTAGAGGAGGAAGGGGGTGACATGGGAGGCTTGAAGAAGAATGAAAAGATTTGGAATAATTGCTATGGTGAATGAGGTTGGGTATAATATTGCCTTAGAACACAGTCCCTGTATTGTTCATCTTTCTTTCTTATGTGTCTTCTTAAAATTGGTATGGATTAAAATGGATATAACAAGTTTGTAGTGCTGAGCAAACAACAAGATAAATACTTGTTGATTGAGTAACTATTCTGCTCAGCTCCCAAATCACTGACTAGGAGCATATTCAACAGTTAAAGGAGGAATGTTAACCCTCTCTATCAATAGGTGCAATTATTGCTGTTGTTTGAAGATCTCAGGCTATATTTTATTGGTTTCTGTGTTTTGTTGTTATTTTGCTGTTTTCAGTAGTATCTGACTCTTCTTGACTCCTTTTGGGGTTTTCTTGGAAAAGATACTGGAGCGGTTCACCATTTTCTTCTCTAGCTTATTTTACAGATGAGGAAACTAAGGCAAACAGGGTTAAATGATTTGCCCAGGGTGGCACAGCTAGTGTCTGAGGTCAGATTTGAACTTAGGAAAATTAGTATTTCTGCCTCCAGGCCTTGAACTCTATCCACTGTGCCACTCAGCTACCCAGAAATTAAATTACTAAGATGAAAAGAACAGTGTTTGCCCTTCTTAACTCTTATTGTCTCTTGACTACATCTTTCCTTCCATGTCTGTCAGGCTGTTTTACTTTGAACCCTAAGGGCACAGAAATTCTCTATACAGCTCGTTAATAAGATGTTTCAGTATCCTTTTAATCCTTTCTCAAAAATCTGCTTTTCTGGTTATTCTTGACCCTCTTAAGGTAGTGGATGAAGCCCTTTAGAGTTGCTGGTTAGATCAAATCTCCATTCTTTGTTTTTCTTTTTTCTGGGTGAGTTCCCGGGGAGTGGGGTAGAGAATAGAGATGGGGAAAGCTATCCAGGCTTTATACTTATAATTTTCTTATCAACGGTATTTAAACCTAAGTCTCATATTGATCTAGACTTGGAAATATGACATCTGAGACATTATTGGAACATGTTAAAATATCTTTAAAATATCTTTTAAAATTTATGTTAACAAAGAATAAAAACAAATCCTGTATAATTTATCTGCTGATTTGGGGGAAGTTATTAAAATAGACAAAAAATTGGCATGAGAGAAACGTTTGAGATTCTAAATTATAATCATAATCATTTTGGGAAGGTGTCTTTTTTTTTTTTTAGTGAGGCAATTGGGGTTAAGTGACTTGCCCAGGGTCACACAGCTAGTAAGTGTTAAGTGTCTGAGGCTGGATTTGAACTCAGGTCCTTCTGAATCCAGGGCCGGTGCTCTATCCACTGCACCACCTAGATGCCCCGAAAGGTGTCTTTCTAATGTTGTTAGGTATTTTCTGAGAGGATAGCTATGGGCTAGCTAGGTGGTACAGTAGACAGAGTGCCAGACCTGGAAGTTAGGAAGCCCCGAGTTCAAATGTGGCCTTAGACACTTACTAGTGACTAGTTCAGTCACTTGACTCTGTTTGCCTCCGTTTTCTCACCTGTAAAATGAGCTGAAGAAGGAAATGGCAAAACCACTCCAGTATCTTTGCCAAGAAAAGTCCAAATGGGGGAAATGACTAAACAAGTATTTTCACCTTGCTGTTTTTTTTCTGAATTAAAGAACCAATATGGTACTATTTCTGGAGTCAGGAGAGCTGAGTTCAGATCCTGCCTCTGATGATGACTACCTCTGTCATTCTGAGCAAGTCACTCCATTTTCTTGGGCATCTATTTCTTCAACTGTAAAATGAAGAAGTTGGACTAGATAATCTGGGGTCCCTTCCAGCTCTGGATCAGAGATTCTATGATCCTTCTCTACCCCTTCCCCTTGAACGAATGGACTCCCAGGTACCCTGTCTCAGGCCCTAAAAAGAATGCACACACACACTCACACACAGAAATAGAATACACACTCTATTTTTTTAATAAACCTGCTTGTGCTATCTTTATGTCATGCCAATAATTCCTTGCCCAGATGATCAGTCATCAGTCAGACCTCTTTCCTTTATGCCTAAGTAAAATTTTTTAAAGACTGTTTGGAAATGGAGTGAGATCATTTTAATAACTAGAGCCAAGTGGGACAATTCTGTAACCACATTTATTTCATTTAGTGCTAAAATGGTTTCAGACAATAAAGATAGCCACAACTCTTGACTTTTGCATTTTCACAATCATTGCCTTATATAGTAGCCCAGTGGACACTCAGCTCACAGGGTACACAAGATTTAATTTGTGTCTAAGGATCATCAGTAGTTTCCATTTTCATTGACTAGGTCTCATTGGCAGTCATGGCATTCTTCTAGGGGTAAAAGGAAGCTCATGTGACTTTAGTAAATATTAATTTCAATCAGGGAATTCATTTCAGCTTTGCCATGTGGTAGGGTTACAAACGGGTGGGTTGCCAAGGTACCTGCATTGCTATGCATCCTTTTGTCACACATGCTCAGAAATACCAGGCACACAGTGTGTTGTGTTGTGGTTGTTACTGTTGTTTCTCTTTTTTTCTTTTTCTTTTTTTTTTTTTTTTTTGGCAATGGAGCTTTTGAGTAGCAAAATCCAGTTGCTTAGAGGGAGGAGATGCTAACAAAAAGGGGGTCTGGATTGTATATCCTAAGCATTTCACTTCATATGACCTCTGTTGTCTACTGCTTCTACCTGAATACTTTTAAATTCAAAGCTCACTAAAAAAGAACGAAAACTGTTGAAAATGTTCATATCTCCTTTTCTTATGAAGTTGTTAAAAGATACAAGGCCCTAGTAAGCCTATCTATGAGGAATGACTGAGTGAGACTTATGAATACCATTGGGGGTACCCCATTAGGGTATGGCCCAAGAGGAGAGTAAAAAAAAAAAGGAACCCCACTAAAACAGGGAATTTATTCCAGATCCTTTGTAGATAGAATTCAGCTTTTATTCACATGCTTTGAGAATAGAATGTTAGCCCAGGAGATGAATAGGTTTCATTTTCTAGCAATTCAAAAGAATATATGTGTGCATGTGTATGTGTGTACATATATGTGTATATATTCACATATGTGTGTGAGTATATATGTGTATATATACATATACATACATATACTACACACACACACACACATATATATATGTTGTCTCTTTTTCTGCCTCAATGACTTATACTGAAGAATTGAAGAACAAAGAATCAATGAACAAATATTTGCTTAGCAGCCTAGCACTGAGTATACAAAGCACTAAAAAGACAAATCCGGTTAAGTGACTTGCCTGTGGTCACATACCTAAGAAATATTTGAGGGGAGATTCAAACCTGGGTCTTTCTGTCATCAGGTTCAACCCTTTACCCACTAGGCAATGCAGCCTTTCAACAAATGAGACATGCTTCAGGAATTTAGGAAAAGGCAAAGCCAGTGTATGCTAAAATATTTATTTAGGAGCTTCCTGACACAGAAGGCACTTTTGAATTGGGCCTTGAAGGATAGGCAAAATTTGAAATGGTTGGAGGGAGGATACATAAACTACAGATAACCACCTATTTTGGAACTCCTGAATGTTTTTATCCTTTCTCTACTTGATAGTCATTTTTTTCCCTTTGTGAATGATATTATGCTGGTTTTTAATTATTTTTAAAGAATATTTTCATTATATTTTTCTCAATTACGTGTACAATTTTTAACATTCTTTTTTAAAATAATTTTTGAGTTCCAAATTCCCTTCCTTTCACCCCCTCCCCCTCCCTTGAGAAGGCACTTTGAAATAGATTATACATGTGCAGTCATGTAGAACATATTTCATATTAGCCATGTTGCAAAAGAACACAGGGAAAAAAGAAAGTTAGAAAAAAAGTATGCTTTGATCTGCATTCAGATGCCATAAGTTCTTTCTCTGGAGATGGATGTCATTTTCATCATAAGTACTTTGGAATTGTCTTGTATCATTGTAATGAATTCATTTTTTAAAGGAAATATATGGATAGCTCCTTTTCTGTGGTCTTATTTAAACAACAAATAGCTATTAAGCACATACTCTATGCAAGGCATTGAGCTAGATTTAGGGGACCCAAAGATAGATCCTGCTCCTTCACCCCCAGGGGCTCAACTCTAAATAAAGGGAAACAAAACTACACCTCTAACTGAGCTAAGGAGGAGGGTATGCTAAGTATATAAAGACATCTCCAGCCAAAGTGCAATTTGAAGAGGAATAGAGCTCTTTAAACTGGGGGAGAAGAGACACCTGCATCAGAATAGTCTTCATAGAGTAGGTATCAGAGGCTCAAGAATGCACAGTGGCTTCCCCATCGCTATTTTGTGCCAAAGTTAACTCTGTGGTCTTGCATTTAAAACTCTCTGTCTTGGTCTCTTCCTATCTGTACCATCTCTTCTTCTGCTTTCCAGCCTGGCACCATCATTTTATCAACCCCTTCTCTTTATTTGCTTGTTCAGTGTCTTTGTCTTTGCCATGTCCATGAACAGACAACTTCTTGGAATTCCCTCTTCCCCACTCTCTGCCAATCCCAGTAGCTTTATATTCAATATCCAGTTCCAGACAAATTTTCCCAAGGAGTCTTTCCTGCTAAAGGACATACTTTTAAGATTAATCTGCATTATTAAAATTTTTTTCTATCAATTTCTTAAGTCTAGACAATAGACAAAATGATAAATCAAGCCCTGGTCTATAGCCTTTTCCAATTTTTGAGCTATAAATGCTTACAATGAACATATTAATAATTGGTTGGCTCTGACCTAATCCTGCCCCAAGTCCACTAGCAGCTGTTGCCAATGCTGCCTCTTGCCATGTTAGCTTCCCATGCTCTTTGCTTTCACCACTGATGGGTCAGCTGCTCTCATGTTCTTCTTGCCACGACTGTCCATCTTCACTTGAGGGTGAGGCCCTCATATGGTCCTTGCTGCTGGAAGAGCAGCCTGGGCCCCTATAGGTCTGGGTAATGTGTTCCCTCTATCACCTGCTGGTTAGATGCCTAAAAAGCACAGATCCTTAGCACTCTCTAGGGAGCCCCAACCAGGTGTGGATTTGCTGTGGTGGGAGTGGGGGAAGGATGGAAATGACAGTTTGCCTGACCATCTTCCTAGGGAGGAGCACTTTGAGAGTCCCTTGAAAAGCAAGGAGATCAAATTAGTCGATATTGAAAGAAACTAATACCAGATTAGTCATTGGAAGGTCAAATACTGAAGCTGACACTTAAATACTTTGGCCATATAATAAGAAGAGAGGACTCTTTGGGAAAGACCTTGATGTTGGGAAAGATTGAAACAACGAACATGAACTAGGACAGACTTTGAGAGATAGTGGAGGATAGAAGGGCCTGGCATGCTGTGGTCCATGGGGTCCTCCATTCTAATAGCCCAAGGGATTGCCTCATGTGCCCTCCTCTTTGGAGACTTATTGCCCTAGGAAACAGTTGACCAGAATCCAGGATGCTTTAATTCCAAGGTGCTGACTCACCTGTGCCTAAGAAGGCTTAATCCTGTGGTTCTTATCAGTATACTTTAGGCAGTGTGATCTCCCAAGGTGCAACGAAAAGGACATTTCTTCTCCCCAGCCCTGGCTGCTTGAGCATTGACCTTTGGAGAAGTTTTGAAGGACACTTTGTCAAGGTAATCAAGCCTTGCTAGGAGGTGGTCACTGTAAGCACAAAGTTACTAATATATGACTGTCAACTCCTCATTCAGAACTTTGACGGCATTTAGGAGGAGGGAAAGAAGTGTTTTACTGTTGCTATGTCTACATAAAGCTAAAATATGTGCTTTGAAAATGAGTTCTAGGTAGGCTTTGCTAGTTGAAAACAGATCAATTGTCTGGCATTGCAAAGGCAAGTGATGGCTAGAAAATTTCGTGTTTTGACGGCATTTTTTAATATTATATAGACATCCTCTGTGACTTTAGGCAAGTCTAAATATAGCTGATTTTGAAGCTGTCAAAAATGCTCACGTAAAAATACATCTTTCTCTCATTTTTTAACCAGAAGTGGGGGACCATGGGTGTGGAACACTGAATATGTCAGACTTGGTAGATGTAATTGATTAGTTTTCTTATCTTTTTCTATCTTTCTACCTTTTTCCTCATTTAAAAAAATATTTTTTTGTAAGAAATGGCTCTCTAGGTGGGAGAGGGGAGAGAGATGTATTGAGAAGTGAAGGTAATATAAAAACCAAGTTGTTCATTCATGTCTGATTCTTCATGACCCTGTCGACCACACCATTCATGGGGTATTTATTCTTGGCAAAGATACTGGTGTGGCGGGGACAGAGCCAAGATGGCAGAGGAAAGACATTAAACACACAGAGCTCCTGACACAACTACCCCCAAAACAGCAATAAAAGAACCCCATGAGCAGCAAACCCCACAAAAAGATGGGCTGAGATTATTTTCTAACCAAAGACATATTAAAGAGGGCCGTGCTGGACTGTAAGAAGAGTCCAACCCCGAGATCATGCCAATACAGATCCCAGGCACACTGAGCCAGAGGAACTTACCCCACGCCTCCAAATCAGTTGCAGCACTGTCGTCTTCTGGAACTGAGCTTATGGTTGGGTGAGAGGGCTGAAAGACTGGCTGGGAGAGAAAATACAGGGGTGTCTGAGGGACCTGAGGAAGAATTTGGCTATCTCACCCCAGCAACGAACCAGGAAGAAATCTTGAATGGTGGGAGGCCCAGGTAGGGGAGGGTTCGCAGGCTTTTCTTAGCTAAGAACTGCCACAGCACTCTGCTGGCTGGTTAATTAGCAAGTTGGCTTAAGGTTATCTTCTGACCAGAGAACAGGAAAGACAAGAGAAAAACCTGCCCTCCCTCAAACCGAAACACTGGGACCCGCTGAAGCTTGGCACAGTGTAACTTGGAAGTAGGGCCCCACTATAAGAGAGAGTTAAAAGTCAAGTAAAAGATGGCAAGATGAGCAAGCAAAGAAAGTTGAGAATTATTGAAAGTTTCTTTAGCAACAAGGAAGATAGAGGTACACCCTCAGAAGAGGATAACAACCTCAAAGCCCCTATATCCGAAGCTTCCAAGAAAAATATGAATTGGTCTCAGACCATGAAAGTGCTCAAAAGGGACTTTGAAGAGAAAATGGGAGAGACAGAAGGAAATTTAGAGAGGTGGAAAAAAGAATGGAAAGAGAAATGAGAATGATGCAGGAGAGTCATGAGAAAAAAAGTCAACAGCTTGAAAAGCCAAATGGAAAAGGAGATACAGGGGCAGCTAGGTGGCTCAGTGGATAGAGCACCGGCCCTGAAGTCAGGAGGACCTGAGTTCAGGTCCAGCCTCAGGCACTTGACACTTACTAGCTGTGTGACCCTGAGAAAGTCACTTAACCCCAATTGCCTCACCAAAAAAAAAAAAAGAAAGAAAGAAAGAAAATTTATAAAAAGAAAAGGAGATACAAAAGCTCTCTGAAGAAAATTGTTGCCTAAGAATTAGGATTGAACAAATGGAAGCTAGTGACTTTATGAGAAACCAAGACACAGTAAAGCAAATCCAAGTAAATAAAAAAAAAGAAGGCAATATATAATATCGCCTTCGAAAAACAGCTGACCTGGAAAATAGATCCAGGAGAGATAATTTGAAAATCATTGGACTACCTGAAAACCATGACTAAAATAAGAGTTTAGACAGCATCTTCCAAGAAATTGTCAGGGGAAATTGTCCTGATATTCTAGAAGCAGAAGGTAAAATAGAAATTGAAAGAATACACCAATCACCTCCTGAAAGAGATCCCAAAAGGAAAACCTCCAGGAATATTATAGCCAAATTCCAGAGCTCCCAGGTCAAGGAGAAAATATTGCAAGCAGATAGAAAAAAGGAATTCAAATACTGTGGAGCTCCAATAAGGATGAAACAAGATCTGGCAGCATCTAGATTAAAGGACAAGAGAACATGGAATATGATATTCCAGAGGGCAAAGGAACTAGGACTACAGCCAAGAATTACATACCCAGCAAAACTGCATATAATCTTTCAGAGGAAAAAATGGGACTTCAATGAAAAAGAGGACTTTCAGCCATTTGTGATGAAAAGACCTGAACTGAATAGAAAATTTGACTTTCAAATACAAGACCCTAGAGAAGCATGAAAAGGTAAACAGGAAAAAGAAATCATGCGGGATATTAAAAGATTAAACTGTGTACATTCCTACATAGGAAGATAATACTTCTAACTCATAAGAACTTTCTCCGTATTAGGGTAGCTGAAAGGGATACACTTAGACAGAGGACAGAGGTCTGAACTGAATATGAAGGGATCATATCTGTAAAGAATTTATTTTTTTGTTTATCCTTGTTCTTTGTGGGGCAAGCAAGGTGGGGTGTCTTATGTCTATGGCTGGATTTAGGCTTGGGACCTCCTGGGTCCAAGGCTGGTGTTTTCTTCACAGTGCCACCTAGCTAACCCATGATGACATCTTTAAAATAGAGTTGAGGGGTAGGAGGAATGCATTGGGGGAGGGGGAAGGGGAGAGGTAACTCACATGAAGGAAACAAGAAAAAAGCTTATGGGGGAGGGGAAGAGGGGGAAGGAGTGGGGGAGTAAGTGAACCTTACTATCATCAGAATTGGCTCAAAGAGGGAATAACATTCAAACTCAAGTGAGTATAGTAATATATTTTTGCCCTGAGGGAAAGTGGGAGGGGAAGGCGATGGGAGGGAGGGAAGAGGGGAAGGTGGGAAAGGCAGATTGGGGGAGGAAGCAGAAAAAAGCAAAACACTTTTGAGGAAGGTGAAGATGTTCTGCATAACTGCACATGTATGGCCTATATTGAATTGCTTAATTTCATTGTGAGGGTTAAGGAGGGAGGGAGGAAGAAAAATTTAGAACACAGAATTAGCTCAAAGACCTTAACCTCATCAGAGTGGGCTTAAGGAGAGAATAACATATATACCCATTTGGAAGGAGTAATCTATCTAACCCTATAGGAAAGTAGGGGAGGAAGAGGATAAGGAGGGAAGGGTGAAAGAAGGGAGGGCAGAACGGGGGAGGGGAAAGTCAGAAATAAAACACCTTTGAGGAGGAATAGGGTAAAAGAAGATAGAGGGACAGCTAAGTGGCGTAGTGGATAAAGCACCAGCCCTGGATTCAGGAGGACCTGAGTTCAAATCCGGTCTCAGACACTTGACACTTACCAGCTATGTGACCCTGGGCAAGTCACTTAACCCTCCTTACCCCACAAAAGAACCCACCCCCCCCCCCCAAAAAAAAGAAGATAGAAAATAGAGTAAATATCATGGGAAGGTAATAGGATGGAGGGAAATAGTTATGATGATTGATTATAATGGCAAAACATATGGTACCTACCCTGCTGTGCTATTGTGAAGAAAATTCTTTGTTAAGTTAAGGTACTATATAAAAGTTATGATGAACAGGATGCTATCAGAAAAACCTGGAAAGACCTACATGAACTGAAGCAGAGTGAAATGTACTGTATACAAAATAACAGCAGTAGTGTAAGATGATCTGCTGGGAAGCTCATGGTTATTCTCAGCAAGACAATGATCCAATATAACTCTGAATGAGAATTGCAATCCATCTACAGAGAAAGAACTAATGGTATCTGAAAACAGATTGAAACACATTTTTTTGACAATTCCTTAATCTGAACTTTTGTTTTTATTTGTTTTCTCTCACACCCTAGCTAATATGGAGATGTTTTCCATGACTACTCATGTATATCTTATATTGAATTGCTTGAGTTCTTGGGGTGAGGGTGGGAAGGGAGGGAAGAAGAGAAGTTGGAACACAAAGTTTTTAAAAATTGATGTCAAAGGGGCAGCTAGGTGGCGCAGTGGATAGAGCACTGGCCTTGGAGTCGGGAGTACCTGAGTTCAAATCCAGCCTCAGGCACTTAACACTTACTAGCTGTGTGACCCTGGGCAAGTCACTTAACCCCAATTGCCTCACTAAAAAAAAAAAATTGATGTCAAAATTTGTTTTTACATGTAATTTGGAAAATAAAATTCTAAACAGAAGAGAAAAAAAAGATATTGGTGTGATTTGCCATTTCCTTGTCCAGTGGATTAAGACAAACAGGTTAAGTGACTTGCCTAGGATCACACAGCTAGTAAGTATCTAAGGCTGGATTTGCATTCAGGTCTTCCTGACTCCAGGCCCACTGTTCTATCTACTGAGTCATCTAGCTGCCCCAAACAAAAGATAGATGTAAAAATATTTGTGCCTAAGGAAATATAACTCTGCCCTTTAAATGTTGGCTTAAACAGTAGACTTTTTTTTTTTCAGGGCAATGAGGGTTAAGTGACTTGCCCAGGGTCACAGTGTCAAGTGTCTGAGGCCAGATTTGAACTCAGGAACTCCTTAATCCAGGGCCAGTGCTTTAGCCACTGTGCCACCTAGCTGCCCCTTAAACAGTAGACTCTTAAAGGACTGGATGTTTAATAATCTATGTAGTGATAGGAGAATCAGATAAACCAATCAAAGCTAGAGATGTCTGATTGGGGGTGGTAAATGAAAACAATTTGGGAAAAGTTGGAAACATCACAAATGGTCATTATTTAATCTCATTAATAGAGGTTCCCATTAGTTTTGTGCACAAGGAAAAGAAAAACATCCTACAATGAGAGATACAGGCAGTGGGTTGGGTTCATTCATAGAACATTTTGGTGGTGGTATTTCCTTGGTCTTTTATGCATTAGGCTGTTTTCAGTTTTGTTATAGTCATTTGCTTTCTCATTTTCTCTCTTTTTACTTATGATATGGTAGACCAAGTTCTAGCCCATTTATAGTTTTGGGGTCTCATTTATAGTATCTGTAAAAAAAAGTGGGGAGAGCAGTGGAATCATAGTACATGCATAGAATCTTTGTGATAGGAGTAATATCTGTTGGCCTTATGCCATGTGGGCTAGGCTAGTATTGAAACCATCCTGGAAGCTTAATTATTTCAAGGGACTAGGGCTTAAGTTATCTATGTAATGTATTAATGGCCTATTACAAAAAACCAGCACATATAAGGAGTCAGGAGCTCCTTCCCCCAGGCCTGGCAACAAAGAAGTAGCAACAGCTATACTCAAATGAATCAATGATTTAGCCTCACAGAATATCATAACATTGATATGGCCAAGTAAACTTCCCTTGGTCAGATGGCCTACGAGTGTCTCCTTTCTACTAGATTGGTATGAGTTTAGTCTGGACTATTATATATGTATCTTACAGTGCTCTCTAATCATAGAGTTATATGAATTCAAGGTTTTATTGTAAAAATTCATAAGATTTTTGTAGTCTAACAGACTTGCTGGGTATTGAGTAGGATGTAAATTCACCAAGGACAGAAACTAAGTTTTCTATTTATATCCCTAGAGTTTGGGGATTTTCTAAGAATAATCTGTGAGGGGCAGCTAGGTGGAGCACCAGCTCTGGAGTCAGGAGGACCTGAGTTCAAATTCAGCCTCAGACATTTACTAGCTTTGTGACCCTGGGCAAGTCACTTAACCTCAATTACCTAAAAAAAAAAAATTGTCGCTCAATCAACTAAATGGATAAATGATGCCCTCCTAGAGGGTCACATGGTTCAACTGACAACCTTGCATTTGCTGCTGCCAGTATATAGTTAAAGATTAGGTGTTTGATTTATTTTCTAATAGTCATAGGAGGGTAAGAGAAGTACAGGAAGAGAACAAGAGGTGCGGGGGCGGGGGGGGGGGAGATCTGCTGGAGAAGTGGTCAAATTAACGGATGGCAGATCCACTCCCCTAAAACTCTTGGTTCATCAGTCCAAAAGAATTATTCATTTGCCCATAAGGATGGCTAGACTAGTTCTAACCCTCCCTGTGAGTAATTCCCCAGGTCAAGATGGTACACAGTCCCCTAGATTTCTTGAAAACTGGAATCTTCAGTCCTAAGAGTTAGTCTGGGGCCAGGGGCAACTTGACTGTATTCCACCTGAAGCATGCAGGTACTCACCTCCTTCTTGCTATGCAGTGTGATCTTGTCTAGGTCAAATCCCAGTTCTCTGGTTGATCATCAAAGAACCCACTTCTATCACTAGTTTGTGATTCCTAAACTGAAATAATATAGGAAGAAGTTTATTAAGTCATCCAGCAAAGAGGAAAAGCTGAAAAAGAGGTGGTCAACTCCCTGGGAACATCTATAAGTTAGTAAGTTAGGAAGGTTCAAACAAAAGAACAAGGAAATCGTTAACTGTCCAGCAGGGGAGGCAGTCTCCAGATAGGACACATGGGTTACTTGAGATGTATAATGGGAGAAAACTTCTCACATTCCTTATATCAATCTTTGGATTTGAATGGGTTTGTAGTCATCATAATTTAGTTCTTGTGTTAAACATTAAGCCAATCTGGTCTCTAAGTAACAGGTCTGGTTTCTCAGAGAAGCAGGGCCAGGTCCAAACAATGACATAAAATGTTCTCACAGATCCTGTCACAGGACAGTGTAATATCTTCTTAGCTACCCTATTATAGATGACACTGTGCTGAGATGGGGACCCATGACTGTGCTGGAAGTGTCACCATCTATATTGTGACTGGGATGTTCCTAGAGTTGCTCCTGCTTCTTATCACCATTTTGCATTGTGGAGCTCTGTATGAATTGCAAAAGATTTGGCATCACCCAGTACCTGGACCAAGTTGTGATTTCCAATCTTCATTCCCTTCTAAATTCTGTCTCTTCTTTAGGGGGCTGTTATGTTGCTTATTGTCTTTTTTTTTTTTTTTTGGTGAGGCAATTGGGGTTAAGTGACTTGCCCAGGGTCACATAGCTAGTAAGTGTTAAGTGTCTGAGGCCAGATTTGAACTCAGGTCCTCCTGAATCCAGGGCTGGTGCTCTATCCACTGCGCCACCTAGCCGCCCCGCTTATTGTCTTTTGTGCTTTCTTTCTGGTTTTGTTTATCTCCTTAAGTTTGGTCCATACCTTGATTTTCATATCCCTGTGGTGTTGGTTGCTTAGTGATGGCCTTAAAGCCATTTGAGTTGTAGAAGTTCCTCTAGAAGACCTTTAGGGTTAGGAGGTGGTGGTCCACACCAATAATGAGGCTTATCCTGGATATCCTGGATTGCTTGAGTTCAGGAATTCTGAGCTGTCGTAGGGATAGAAGCAAATCCAGTGTCTTCACCAAGTCTGGGATCAATATGATGAGACCCCAAGAATGGGAGACCATCTAAGGGGGTGTGCATGTGAATTGACCCAAGTCAGAAACAAAGCAAGAGAAAGTTTCTGTGCCCAGTCAGCATAAGGGTTGAACAAATGAGTGGTGGCCAAACCAGTCTCAAAACCAAAACAACCCTTTGGGACCTTGAAACCAAGGGGGTGGTGTTTTGTAGGAGAAACTTGCTCATTTTGTTTGTTTGGGTTTTTTCTTAAAAGGTAGTGAAACTAAGTCTCTTAATTCCAGGCCAAGTGCTCTATTCGTTGTTGTTGCTCAGTCAGTTTCATTTGGGGGTTGACTCTTCATTATTCTATTTGGGGTTTTCTTGGCAAAGATACTGGAATGGTTTGCCATTCCCTTCTCCAGCTTATTTTATAGAAACTGAGGCAAAAAGGGTTAAGCGACTTGCCCAGGGTCACACAGCTAGTAAGTGTCTGAGGCCAGATTTGAACTCAGGTCTTCCTGACTCCAGGTCTGGCTTTCTATCCACTGTGCCACCTATGTACCCTTCTCCTTTTATTACACTATGCATATTTCTCATGATTCATGATCTTCCCTAATGTTGAAAGACTTAAGTGGTCCAGGGAACTAAAGCTGAAGCCACTGATGTGACTGCCTGATGTGTAAAATAAAAATAGGAGGAGCACATTGGCTCCTCAGCCTTGACATAAACTTATGGCCAGTGTGTTCAATCATGGCAAATGAGGAAGCAGGGAAGGTGTAACAACAATAGCTAACATTTCTAAGGCATTTATTATTGCACTAGACACTGTGCTAAATGCTTTATAATTATTTCACTTGATCCTTACCTCCATTTTACAGATGAAAAAGCTGAGGCAGAGTGTTAAGTGATGCTGCTGAGGCTTGATTTGAATTCAGGTCTTCCTGACTCCAGGCTGTTCCACTGCTCCACCTGGACACAGTTGAATCAATGTCTTTGCTAGACATGTACTTTCTCTGATGTAGTTACCTAAATATCCTTTGGATAACTATTAGAAAGTCTACAAGAATTTCATTCCCTCCATTCTCATCCCTGAACCACAGGACCAGACTGTATCAGCAAGCTTTACAACAGCATCCTTCAGGAAAAGCAGCGTGGGGGGCAGCTAGGTGGCGCAGAAGATAAAGTACCCGGCCTTGGATTCAGGAGGACCTGAGTTCAAATCTGACCTCTGATACTCAGCACTTACTAGCTGTGTGACCCTGGGCAAGTCACTTAACCCTAATTGCCCCGCAAAAAAAGAAAAGAAAAGAAAAGCAGCGTGGTCTTGTAGAGAGAACGTTGGATTTGTAGAAAGAACAGAGGACTCAAACTCAAACCCCAGGCTTGCCATTTACTTAGTACTTGGATTAGGTAACAACCTTTTTGGCCACATTTTCCTTCTCTGTAAAATAAGGGTGTTGAACCAGATGACCTTTAAGTTCCCTTCTCGTTCTAGGTTATGTGGCTATTATGGAGGCCACTTTAGTTGGCCTTCTAGATAAGAAGCCAACCAAATGCAATACCTGCTTATATGTCCCTTGGGTTTCCAGCCAATCTGCTGCCAGTTTTCTGTCCTGCTATATGTCTAAGTTAACTATTGGGGAGCACAGAAAGTGCACAGAAAGTGCTTTCTACTTGTGGCATAGGGGTTTAATAAATTCCTGTGTGACAAGAGTCTGACTTCAGCACTGTGGTCACTTTTTTGACCCTGATTCTGTTCCTTCCCACCCATGTGACCTTAGATAAGTCACTTACTGGGCCTCATTTTTCTCATCTGTAATTAAAAAGAGCTACACTAGCTCTTCCTTACAACTTTAAATTCTATAGGTTCATGCTATGAAACTTTTTAATAGTGATATAAAAGCCCACCAAAAGAACATGAAACAGAAAAACAGACATTATTCATGTAATTATTACAGTTCTTCTACTCTAGAACTTATCTTTTAAACAAAAGATTACAGGAATTGGTATAGAGAAGAAGTTGTGTTTGGGTCTAAACCAAAGATTCTTAACCTTTTTTTTTTTTTTAAAAGGATATGGACTCTGTTAGCAGTCTGGAGAAACCCATGGACCACTTCCCGTTTTTAAATGCATAAAATAAAATAAAAAGATACAAAGGAAACCCATTTTTATTGGGGAGAAAAAGACGCTACCTGAAATCTAACCATGGAACTCTTGGAAGTTCATGGTTTAAGAACCCCTGTTCTAAAGCACCTTATTTGTCTAACAAGATGATTTAAGTAAAAATGACATTTGAACATTTGCTAATTCCATGGGTTCATTGGCAACCCATCTGGAAGTGATTTAGTTAACCTTTTGGGCTGCTGCTGACTTTTATTTGCATGTGTTTTTACATGGCTTACTTCTGGATTTGTCTGGAAGAGGAAGCAGTGGGCCATGAAGACACTTCTTTTATGTTACTTGTGAAATGACTGAAATTGCTTTGGGAGCCCAGTTACTATGAGCTGGGGAGCCTCATTCAGCCTCTGCTTCCTATCTCTTCTACCTCTGATCGTTGTAAGGATGGCTTGGCAATTGTTGGAGCCTTCTCAACTCCATAATTTTTTGCTTTCATTTGATAATCAGCGAACAGTTAAGTGAAATGGATAGTCTTAATGCAAGCAAATTTAGGCATTTTCTTATTTAAGTATGCTGAAGTGTGTCTCTGCAGAAGCTTCTGTTCACAATGGAAAAAAAGAGTAATAATGAAGAGGACAGAATGTTTCACTTCCTTTTTAACCTTCCTTGATCAGAGGGGAGCAATTTGAAAGTGCGGTCTCTGGGGAGCAGAGTCATTTACTGACCATGTTTGGCACCCTACTTCATGACACATCTTTATAATGAATCAGGAAACAGTTTATTATACCTTTCATGGAAGCATTTGAACAATTTGCCTGTTTGATTTAATGTCCTTTCTCCAAAATTCTAGGGTATTTCAAAGCCAAGAGAGCAAAGAGTAGCAGCTATTAAGATCTGCATTATAGACCACAATGCTTTAAAAGTACAATTTCTAAAATGCAAAGTACACATCTAGCACTGTAAGTAAAAATACTGTTGGAAAAAAAACCCCAGCAAACCAAACAAAGAAAACAGATCAGACACAGTCTTCTTCACGGCAAATTGTTATGGAAATCGGCTAGACACTTAGTGATGCATGTCTTCAGAAAAGGTGTTACAAATGTTAGAGCACATTATGCATCAAGGAGAAGACTGTGAGGTGTGGTGGAAGGTCCACTAGACCTGCAATGAAAAGACTTAAGTTCACATCTCACCTCTGGTTCTTACTAGCTGTGTGCCCTTGGTCAAGTCTCTCCAATGACTCAATTTAATCTCCTTTAATCTTAATTAATTAGACTCAATCTCTCCAATGAGTCCATTTTTAATCTGTAAAATAAAGATACCTTCACCATCTACTGTGTTGTTGTAAGGATCATATGAGAGAACATTTGTAAACCTTAGAGCCCCATGTAAATGTCAGTGGTTACTAACATGTGTTAATTATAAACAATGAGAAGCAGGGTAATATAGTGTGATAGAGAGCTAATTTCTGAGTCCATTTCTGAGTTCAAGTCCTGCTTCAGACATATATTGTTCTTTTCACATGGGTAATTTACTAAGGAGTTACCTTAGTGAATTATTTACTCATTAAGAGGTACTCTTATCACTAAAGGGTGATAGGAGTGGCCTAAGAGATTCGACAAGGCTATAAAATCACAAAGCAGGTATTCATCTGTCTTGGTAGAAGAAATGCCCCCACTCAACGTCCCCTATACCAATGAAATCACAGGATCAAATCTAAACAAGCAAACCAAAAAACAGCTTGAGGTAAAAACAATGCAACAGAAACTGATACCAGAAGACTATGGTACAATATGGATCCCCTCTAGTATTTAAAATATGTCATAGACTCTTGCTTTGTAAAAGAATACTATAATAAAATGCTAAATCTTAACTTCAGATAAGAATAAAGTTATCTGTCTGTTTGGGAGAGATTAAAAGTAAGTGATGAGGGGCAGCTAGGTGGCGAAGTGGATAAAGCACCGGCCTTGGATTCAGGAGGACCTGAGTTCAAATCCAGCCTCAGACACGTGACACTTACTAGCTGTGTGACCCTGGGCAAGTCACTTAACCCTCATTGCCCCCAAAAGTAAGTGATATATAAAGAGCAAAAGGTATGTAAGAAATAACTTATGAATCAAGGAATCCACTGGAAATCAAGGCAGAGGAAACTGAATAAATACAAATAAAATCTGATGATATCATAGGTCTGAACTCAATGCCCACTTCCATCCCCATCCCTTCTAAATAATCTGAGGGTATGATTACATGACATGAAAACACCTGGTTAAAAATGAGAAATTCTGCCCATTGAGTGGTTATTCTGTCTACAGGAAACACAGCGGATTGTTTGTTTAGCTTTTATGTAGATAAAGGCAAAGATATATTTGGGTAGACTGGAAAGCAAAAAACAAAGTGTAGACTTCTGTCCATTTACTATAACGCTGTCCAGATATATCATGTATAGCTAGCTTGAGGGGAGTAGGGGTAGGTGAAGTTATCACAGTCATGCTTCCCAGAATCCTTCAGGTTTGCCAAATGACTAATCAATTCCATTGACCAAATGGTCAGTGAATGAATGATTTAACTTTTCCTGACTGACTTTCCTGATTTGACTTCTTTCACAGGGAGATTGTCTGGGACCATGGAGAACACAGACATAGCATGATTAGCCTCACATCTAAAGCTTCTTGGTCATCTAATACATGAGGAAGTTGGTCGTAATATCTCTGTATGTGCCTACAATACAAATGTAAACAAGTCTGTTAAAAAATACATAAAAATCCATGCCTCTATCTCCATGACGTTAAACAGCTGGATGTTTGCAAACAACTATATTCCTTATTGCATCCTTATTTATTTAGACATAGAGCCTGGTGTAGTGGATAGAAAGTGGGCCTCGGAACCAGGAACAGGTGCAAGTCCAACAAGTGATTTTTTTTTTTTTTTTTAGGCAATGGGGGTTAAGTGACTTGCCCATGGTCACACAGCTAGTAAGTGTCAAGTGTCTGAGGCCGGATTTGAACTCAGGTACTCCTGAATCCAGGGCCGGTGCCTTAACCACTGCGCCATCTAGCTGCCCCCCAACAAGTGATATATTGCTACTTGAATAACCCTGGGCAGACCACATAACTTCTTTCTGAGGTAGGGAACTCTCTGAGACAGTAAGTTACAGAAAAGGATGTTTGATGTCAGATGACTATGTGTATATGTATATCTGTCTATATCTATGTAAGTATGTATTTATAAACACAAATATATATACATATATGTATTCATTTCCACGTGCATTTGTGTATCTCTATACACATCGAAACATATAAACATACCTTTGTGTCTAGAGATATACATATACCTTTCTATATACACTGACATATACACATGTACATATATACATGGACACAGATACATATACACGTGTATAGACATAACTATATGTATATGTTGAGGGTGGGCCAAAAGTCACAAAGGGGTCTGATGTTTTAATAACATTGAAATTATTTTTTCTTTATTTTTCACCATTGACAAGATTTGATTTTTCACATGTAATATAAATGAATTTCCTATATATACTTGATAGGATGCTATGGTATTATAAATTAAAAACAACAAAAAAGGAGTTCTTAAATATTTGTGACTTTTGGCCCACCCTGTCCTTATACATACACATACACATACACACACACATATCCATACAAGTAAGCTATTATTAGAAACGTCATACTTTAAAAAACCAAAAATATTTTATTCCAAAAATTTTAGGATAATAACTTCATTGATGGTAGGTAGCACTACTATATTGTCCTCTTTTTCAGATGAGGAGAAAGCCTGGAGAGTGACTTGCCCAAGAAGAAAGTAGCAGAGATCAAACCAAAAGCCAGTTCGGCAGTCTGTCGTATCAGTGCTATTTCTACCACATCACGATTTTCTTTGCAAAAGGTGGTTCCCAGTTTTCTGCTTTTCTACTGGGAACCACCTTTTGTAAAGAAAATCATGGCGTTGTAGAAAAAGCAAATAAATATATATATTTTTTAAAGGTAGTTCCTTGATTAGTTTGAACTTTGGTTTCCTGATGTGACAAAGAAAAATACTTGTTAGGCAGGTCAGGACAATTCTAAGCTTGTGGGATCCTACTTCTTATCTTTGCTTTGTTTGGGTACTATCTCTAATGGCCTGTTGCTTGAAATCCTCTCTCTCTCTCTCTCTCTCTCTCTCTCTCTCTCTCTCTCTCTCTCTCTCTCTTTCTCTCTCGGTATTTCACTACTCAGGCCTTCTCCCCCAACAATCCTTCAAGAAGACAAGCTAGAGAAGCATATGATAATCTGCATGAACACAAAAGTCTTTATTGTTTGAGTTTCTGCTCTATTGTATTTAGCTAGGAGATAACTCTGGTTATGCATTCTCTGTATATCAGGAAGTTTGTAATCAGAGGAAACTGTTCCCTTTTTTCCCCCCAAGGACACTCTGAACATTTAGGGTTTTTTAGGATCTCTCCCTCCTTCTGTTTCTATCTCTCTCTGTCTCTCCGCCCCCTCCCCCCCCCCCAGCCCCTTCACTGGAGAGAGTAGCTTTGTCAGGCTTCATGGCCTGAATTGTAAGTACCACCTTTTAGGATAGGCCCTGCATGTATGATTTGTGAGTTTTTTCAGTGCTCAATTTTATGACTTTCTTGGGAGGAATGGAGCAAATCTACTTGAATGTTGTTGTTTTTTAATCTCTTAGTCTGTGAGGACATTCCTCTAACTTTGCTCATATAATGTCCCAGAGGGGGAAAAATGCAACTTTGGTGACTCTAGCAATCAGTATTGTAATGTAGGAATAGTTTAGTGGGGAACCTGATGACACCCTGCCCTCCCCAAATTAGTTCACTCCGGAAAAGAAGTGGCCTTGAAAAGAGAGAAATATAATACTTATTGAGTACCTTCTATTAAGGGTTATTTGTTGAAACAGATGCTAATCACCTAGAATCATCTGTTTCAACAAATAACCCTTGTGATGTGGATTTTTATGCTGAATTTTCTCATCCATTCCTTGTTTTGCTGAAAATAACCATGATCTTTTTAGAAGTAAAAGTAATGCATGTCCCCAGTGTTGATGAATTTGGCCATCCTTTTGCCTAAGGACGAAAAATGTGATAATTGATCTTGAAGTCTAGGAGGGCTATCAGAAGCGTTTAGGGATTTATTGTATGTCCCTCTGTTTCAATGCCCCCTAAAATATGTCTAAAACCAGAGGAATAGCTAATATTTTTAACTTGTCTTTAATTTTTCTGTGTCATTACTTCACTACTATAAAAGATTTATGATTCTATCTTCATGAGCACCCACTCCATCGATAGAGCGCCTAAGTCCTCTATATCTTAGAAAATGGTTTTGTGAGTTGCTATGGCAAAAAAAAAAATACCTAATGTCCAACCATCTAGTGATGAGCCTCTTCAAATTTAACTAGGTTGGTTGATAAAGTATATACTTTATTGCTGGGCCTTTACTTGAAGTCTTTCCCCTTCTTAGGTTTACCCTGTCTGAACCTAGCCGCTTGTGATCTACCAGCAAAGCTTTTAAGAACTCAGGGTTATATTCATGCTAGTATAAAAAATCAAAATAGGACTTTGAAGAAGACTGAGTGTCATTAAGTGATAATACATGCTTAATATGTTTCACTGTATTCCAAAGTGTATTTGCCTTAAAAACCTAAGGTTAAAATAATTGCTTTTTTAAAAAAATTTCCCAGTCTCAAGGTAAAAGTACAAGTCCTTGCTGTGCATTGCTATACAGTGTTAATAAACTGTTCTATGATTTAAAACCTTGTGAGTGTAAGGGCTTGTAAGGGAAGCTGGTGTTTAACCTCGAGAGAGATCTATACTAAAATCCCTAGTCTAAATCCAAAGCTGGGTGGGGGCTATGAAACAGATAAGTGAGAGCTCTCCAAAGTGTACTGTAAAAACTACAGCCAGATCATGAGGCTATGGAAAAAGGTAGGAGGTGGGTATAAGGAGGGGGACAGTAGACCCAGGAGTCACAGCCTCTACCGAGATTTGCATTGCTTGGGGAAAGAGCTAGGCTAATATTGTATTTGCTCTTGTTGATTAACAATGAGCCAGCCTAAGTTTACATTGTTTTGGAAGTAGTAGGAATCACAGGAACTTTGATTAAACAACATCAAGTTTCTAATTGGTCATCATCTGGAACTGAGTGATGGTGGCTTCCTAACCTATAGCCTCAAAGGGTTTCTCTGAGGGACAGCTTTCCTGAGTCTACTTCATGTTCCAATTATAGGAGTATGTCCCTAGGACTTTGCTGCTATCACAATTCTCAGATCTGGAAAGAGGGGCTGGGAAATTGTGGATAGGGAGAAGTGAAAAATGTAAAGGGCTGAGGAAAGGAATTAGGAGGTAGAGGTGGCTTCTGGCCTATCCCTCCCAGGGAGGGGGACCACAATATCCACCCAGAACCTCTTACCTGCCCCAAAGGTTACAATAATCCTCAGGTCCATTGTCATCCTCAGCAGGCTCCAGCCTTAGCCCTTTACATACAACAGGGGTAAGAGTAGCTTTCATGGTCTTATCCTTCCTGTTATAGCCAGGGAAGTAGGGACTGCCTTTCCTACCTTACCCCCAATTCTCTAGAACTGATAGAAGTCAGTGTTCAAAGTGTTGGCTGAACTAGAGAATGAAGGGACATTATTATGTATATATTATATGTATATATATTATATGTATATATATATTATGTATATATATATTATTATGTATAGCCCCTTCAGAATTCAGGCCACACTCAGAAAGGAGGGACTGGAAAATGAAGACACTAAGTGACAGTGGAATGTGACATGAGCATCCTAGGGGCAGCCATCTGTCTTCCAGTCACAAAAAGCGGTGCCCCGTGTGCCCCTAGCTGCCAGCCACCCCAGGAAGAGACAGTGGATTAGGTATGATGTGATGGCTGTGCTACCTGGCTTTATGTGGCTAATACAGGTTGTAACTACTGGGGTGCCCAAGAGGTTGACTATGTGACTCTAGTCACCAAGCTGGAGACTATGGAAACCAGTCAAGGAAGACGGTGACAACTTGCCACCACTCCAATGGCATGGATCCAGGGGTAACAGCCTCTGACAAGGTTTGCATTTCTTAGGGGGAAAGTAGGATGAGATTATACTTTTCTGCCTATATAAATCCCATCCATCCTTCAAGGCCCAGCTCAAATACCAGTTCCTCTATGAGCCTCCCTCACTATCTTCCTGTCTCTTTCCCATCCCCTCAAAGTTAAGAGGTACCTTCCTCTTCTCAAGTCTTATAGCACTTTGTCTATACCTTCCTTAATTACTTAAGATGCATTACTTTGATATCAATTAAACAACAAGCCTCTAATAAGCACCTACCTGGTGCTTCAGGTAAATAAAAAAGTGTAAGTTCCTCCTCTCAAGGAATTTACATTCTACTGGACTTAAGATCTTCCACCTTCATATCTTATTTTTCCTGCTAATTAATGAGCCCCTTGCGGGCAGAAAATGGGTTGTATTGAGCTTTATACTGTTTATAATTGAGCATACAATACCTTGCACATGTAAATGTAACACAAATGAATGAATGAATAAATAACCAATTATGATAATTTTGTGGATACAAAAAAAAAATCAAGGATTGGTGATTTCCTTTCCACTTGTGTGGCCCACCATTTCAAAGGACATATATCACTTTCTCCATGTACTCCAATGGGGAATGTCCTTTTTTAAGAAAGTGTTTGTTTTAATTCTGTGGAAAAATAGATAAAACTGAGGAGTCGGGGCCATAAAAGGAAAGGAGCGATAGCAAGAATAGCACACTAACAAAAAGAAAGGCTGAGAAATGGATCCCAGGCCAAGGTCCATTTTTTCAATGGTTATAGAAAAAAAAATCATCTCATCCAGAGAAGAATTGGAGACAGCCTGAATTGAGAAGCAATTCATCTCCCCAAGTACTTGGGAAGTGGCTCTCAGTTAATGCCCTATTCTTCATTAGTGTGGAGGTTCATAAAAGGGCAAGTTAACACAGGAAAGACCCTTTCTACAAATGAAAGGATACATTCTAATCTGCAAGAGCTGACATTTGTAAAAACACGGGTTTGTTAACGATGTTTATATAGTTTCATATTATGCCTCTATGCTGAAAGGAATTAGTGTTTCTTAGGTTTCAGAACACTATAATTACAGAGGGGAACTTCAGACACTCTAATGCAATGGTTTTAATACACAAATACCTAAAGGACTTGTGATTTTCTTAGGGTAAAGAACTCCCAGGGTGAAAACTCCCTCCCTTACCAGTAGATCTAACCCAACCTATGTCCATTACTGAGTATATAAGGCCATAATAAATATAGGTGAAGTGACATATAGGGCTTCCACAGCTAATACATATCAGAGGCCGCATTTGAACACATATCTTCCTAACTCTAAGTCTAGCCCTCTATCTGCAAGGCCATATTGCTGTTTAAGTTTTCATTCTGGTACTTTACTTTATAGTTTTCTTTATTTGCCAATTAAAATCTGTAATTAGAATAATTCTGTCCCTTGTATAAAAGGATGACATTACCTGTCTACCATCAATAAGGTATGTGCTTGAGTTATTTTTCTAGTACTGATGACACATTTGCATTGATCCATCCACCTTAAGCCCTACAGAATGTGTTTGCAAAGTAGCTAGCCAAGATTAGTGGTACAGTCTGTGGCCATACAACTGAAAAGAACTAATAGACTCATATAAGACCTCAAACCCAAAGCCTTAGTTTCATTAGACCCATGCACTAAACCAGCTAAGTTAACCAGGCTGAGTGACATGTATCAAACCACACAGTAAGACATTGTTGTTAACAAACCCAGACACAGGCTTCAGAAACAACAGAATGGTGTTAATAGTATCCCATTGAAAGAGAGAACTTCTTAATGTCTACACTGTTTTGCCTTGTCATGACTTGCAGTGAACTGGATATAAGTGAGTCAGGGCTGCGCCAAGTTAGCAGCCTCACTCTCTCCTCTAAAGCCATCTGCGTCCAGTGGCAAGACACAGATCTGGGTGACTGGAGATGGTCCTGGGTGCAATGGGAGACCTTGGCCTTTTTAAGCCAAGGTTTTTCCCAGGTCTGTTTGTTTGAGGCAATGCCTATTCCTGATGAATTTACATAGGCTGCTAAGAAGTAGCATGGTGTAGGTGAGATAACTGGCCTTGAGTGAGGAATACTTGGGTTCCAATGCTGCTCCTAACGCATACAAGTTGTATTTTATTGTTGTTCAGTCATGTCCAACTCTTTTTGACCCCAGTTGGGGTTTTCTTGGCAAAGATAATGGAGTGGTTTGCCATTTCCTTCTTCAGCTCATTTTACAGATGAGGAAACAACAGGGTTAAGTGACTTACCCAGGGTCACATAGCTAGTAAGTGGCTGAGGCCAGATTAGAACTCACAAAGATGAGTCTTCCTGACTCTAGGCTTGGCACTCTAACCTCTGGGCCACCTAGTCGCCCTACAAGTTGTAAAATCATGAATAAGTCAGTTAATTTCTCAGTGATGTTTTTTGTGTATGTCTATATTTGGACTTCTGATTTCATTGGTATAAGGGAATTTCTCTTGAAAAAACCCCCTGCCATTTTTTGCTTTGGAGAGTTTCCTAAGGGTCCAGGGAGAATTTGACTAGGGTCACTTCAGCTTTTACTCTGGAGCTATCTCCCTAGCTACTTCTCTGTGTTGGCTCTCCTTATTATCCTTCCCAAACACCTCTCTAAGACTATGAGTTGTAATGACTAATGCAGAAATGTGTTTAATGTGATTGTACATATATAGCCTATATCAGATTGCTTTATGTCTTGGGGCGCGGGGGCGGGGGGGAAGGAGGGGAGGGTGGGAGAAAAATTTGGAACAAAAAATCTTATGAAAACAAATGTTGAAAGCTATTTTTACGTGTAACTAGAAAATAATAAAATGTTTTTATGATTAAAAAAAAAAAAGACTATGAGTTGTAGACCCAGACCAAGATCTAAGAAAAGAATGTAACTGGAGATTTCGAATTCAGCTGCTCATTCATTTTGAAGGAAACGCCCTTCTTTTAGAGCAGTTACTTAAAGCATATTCCACTTAGACATGTGTTATTAGTAAGTGCTCCTCAGCTATACACTATCTTTGAGATGGGGGTATAGAAAAAGGAAGAAAACGGAAGGAAGATAGGAAGGAAGGTATGGAAAGGAAAAGGGACAATTGACTGAGCTAAAACATATTGGTATGGGGTGTATGGGTGTTAAGGGAAGACTAGCACTTATGGTGTGAGGGCTTGCTGAGCCCTTTTCAGGGCTGCTTATCTGCCTTTGGTGTCCACCTATCTCCCAACTCTCACCTGTGGCTCCAAGGATTGGTAGCATGTGCAACACTCACTCTAGTAAACCATTTCAGCAGACTGGCTAAACCAGGGTCAGGGGAACTGATAGGCCTCAAAACAAATTTGAACATTTATATCCCGGGAAGCTGCTGAGAAGTATAGAAGAAAAAGAGCACTGATGTATACAGTGTATTCACTTGCAAGAAATTAAAAAATTAAGGAAGTGAAGGGAGATAGGAGGATAAAGGACATGGAAGAAGATAATAGGATTATAAATCTACAGCCTTAGGGAGACTAAGAGGCATCTAGTCCAATCCCCTCATTTTATTGAAGCCCAGGATAGTTCAGAGGTTTGCCCAAAGTCATACAAGTAGTGGTGGAATTTGAACCTATGTCTTCTTGACTCCAAAGTTAGAAATATCAACTATGCAGTATCCTCTAAGAGACAGTTTTCTTTAGTGTGCAAGGAAGTGTTCCTTGAAAGCTCAGAACCTAATTACAGAGAAAAAAAAAAGGCTGAATTACTTAAATTAATTACACAAAAAACAATCATGTTAGGTGATCCCTTTATTATTTATGAATTAGTTCTTTAAATGAATTGAAAAGGAAGCAACCAATAGGGTAAAAAATGTTAAGACAGCACTTCAGGGTGACTTTTAAAAAAATCACTTCACTGAATTTAGAAGGCAGACTAGGAGGCAGAGAAACTCAGCTCCTGACTGGTTGTGTAGAAGAAATATGGAGTTGAAGAAAAGGATTCTCTAAGAAGCCACGTGGAACTGGGAGAAAAGCCCCATACACATAAGGAGCCATGCTAATGAAAGGGACTAAGACTCTAGAAGTGATGTTGCTTCATCCACTCAGGTATGAGGAGTGTCTGGACAAATGCTGTGTTGCTAAAATTCTCCTGGGCTATAAACATCAAAATGTTAATCCCATGTCTCTCATCTCCTTCTGGGCTCTCTTGCAGAAGTATGAAACCTTTCCTTCTGTTGTAGACATTAACATTGTCTTTAGATCTAATATTAATCATAGACCTTTGCTAATCTGGGTACATTTACTGGGAACAGGCAACTGAGGGTGAAATATTCCCAGAGGAAAGATAGAGATAGATCTAATAGTCAGGTGTCTTACCAGAATCATTCTCACTGGCTGGGGGGTCAGAGCTAAGAAGAAAGCTTTTGACAAAGTACAGCACCCATTCCTAATAAAAACACTAGAGAGTTTAGGAATAGGGGGAGCTTTCCTTAGAATAATAAACAGTATCTACCTAAAGCCATCAGCAAGTATTATATGCAATGGAGATAAATTAGAGGCCTTCCCAATAAGATCAGGGGTGAAACAGGGATGTCCATTATCACCCCTATTATTTAATATTGTCCTAGAAATGTTAGCTTTAGCAATCAGAGAAGAGAAAGGAATTAAAGGAATTAGAATAGGCAAGGAGGGAAACAAAACTATCACTCTTTGCAGATGATATGATGGTATACTTAAGGAATCCTCGAGAATCAAGTCAAAAATTACTTGAAACAATTAACAACTTTAGCAAAGTAGCAGGATATAAAATAAATCCACATAAATCATCAGCATTTCTATACATGACCAACAAAGTCCAGCAGCAAGAGATAGAAAGAGAAATTCCATTTAAAGTAACGGTAGATAATATAAAATACTTGGGAGTCTACTTGCCAAGACAAACCCAGGAACTCTATGAACACAACTACCAAACACTCTTCACACAAATCAAATCAGATCTAAATAATTGGAAAGATATCAATTGCTCATGGATAGGCAGAGCTAATATAGTAAAAATGAGTATATCCTTTTAATACCACTTCCCGTAGTGGAGAGGAATGTTTATACCATGAAACACATCTGGATAACAAATCATTAATAGGATGAGGGACAGATAGGAGTGAAGGAACAATTCTAATCAGCCCCAGACTACTGCTATATATGTCAAGACACTGATTTTGGTTTGTGAGAACTATTGAGACTGTGCCTCACACACCAAAAAAAGAAAAGTTGTACATTGACTTCTTTTGGTAAGAAGAAGCTTGCCAAAGTACTCAAGGGAAGGTCTTGGACAACTGGGAACAGCAAAGAAGTAAAAGTATCCTTTTCTTTTCTTTTTTTCTAAAGCATCCTTTTCAATTGATAGCACATATGCTTTTTATACCACCACAGTTTACCATTTTTAAGAAAAATAAAAGTTTTACCTACAGGTATCTGAAACCAGCACCGGTCCTTGTATTTGATCTAAATTCTATTGTATTTTAATATTGTCCTCATTTATAATATTATTATCATTGTGTGTGTTGTTCTTTTATGTCTGTTTTCTTCACTCTGCATCACTTTTTAAGTCTTTCAAGAGTTCTCTAAATTCTTCAGATTTCCTATTCCTTACCAGCACAATAATATTCCATTATATTAATAGATCACAATTTGTTCAGCAATTCCCTTTATGTATAATGGCCCCTGTGTCTATATGGGTTTGACACTACTATTGTAGACCTCCCTTAGGGTATGAATATATTAGTAGGATTACTATATTAGAGGGCATGAATACTGAATACCTCTCCTCTCATAATTCCAAGTTGTTGTCCAGAAGAGTTGGACCAGTTCACGACTACAACAATAGTTTGCCGCTTCACCCAGAAACTTTCCATCATTGGCTATTTCCATCTTTGACCAACTTTGCCATTTTGATGGATGTTAGATGACACTTCATAGTTGTTTAGGCAATGACTAAAAGTTGCTTTAATTTGCCTTTCTCTTATTACTAAGGAATTTAGAGCATTTTCTATACATTGTTGTTGTTGTATTACTCCTTTTAAAGCCATTCATATTGGGGGCAGCTAGGTAGCACAGTGGATAAAGCACCGGCCCTGGATTTAGGAAGACCTGAGTTCAAATCCTGCCTCAGACATTTGACACTTACTAGCTGTGTGACCCTGGGCAAGTCACTTAACTTTCATTGCTCCACAAAATAAATAAAAAACAAGTAAAGCCATTCATATTCTTTGAGTACTCATCTATTGAGGATGCTAATTAAACACAATAAATTGTGTTGTAGGTAATAGTCTCTTCTTAGAAAACTTCCTACTGAGAACAAGTTCTAGTTGTGGTTCAGTTGCTTTTCAGTTGTGTCCTACTTTCTGTGACCCCATTTGGGTTTTTCTTGGCAAAGATACTGGAATAGTTTACCATTTCCTTCTCCAGCTCATTTTACAGATGAGGAAACTGAGGCAGACAAAAGTTAAGTGTCTTGCCCAGGGTCACCCAGTTAGTAAGTGTCTGAGATCACATTTGACCTCAGAAAGATGAGTCTTCTTGACTCCAGGCACAGCACTCTCTCCACTGTACCACCTAGCTGCCTTAATAAACAGCAAAAGGAGATAGAGTGCATGTATCTGTTATTTTTCATTGACTTTTAGATATTTTTAATTTAGGCATTTTAAGAGCATTTGAGTGTTGGCCTTAAAGCTCAAGTGGCACAGGACATAGTTGTTATGAACAAACACAAAAGAGTTGGGGGAAGAGATTTTTTTCTGGTAGTAAATGGAAGAAGGCCAGATATCCATGGAGTCTGACTTGCGACTTACTGCTTTCACATGCTGGAGCTGAGAAGAGAAACATTACTGGAAAAACAGGTCATGTTTCTTTAGGTCATTTTGAAACTTGGATACCTGAAGTCAGGCTCACATTTATAAACTGTTTGGACTTTTAGAGCCAGAAGCCACCTAAGCAGCCTTCAAATCATAGGTGTCCAGATGTCTCAGAAATATGACTCGAATCATAAAGTCAAAGGATTGGAAAAGATATCAAAGGTCCCATTATCTAATTCCTACGGGAAGCATCACTGTCTACCGCAATATCCTCCCCAAGTAATGATCTAGTTTCTGGTAGAAAACCTCCAGTGATGATTACCCTGTCTACCAAGGCAACCCAATCCACTTGGGATAAGTTTGGGGAATCAGCTTCTTACCTACCAAGGCAACCCAGTCCATTGGGGAAGTTCTCCATTTATAAAATGAATCAAGACATAGTGACTAGGCAGACATAACCATCCATTTCAGTTTGCTCTACCGTACTAACATTAACTTTTTTTTTTTTGGTTGAGCAATTGGGGTTAAGTGACTTGCCTAGGGTCACACAGCTAGTACACATCAAGTGTCTGAGGCCAGATTTGAACTCAGGACATCCTGAATCCAGGGCCAGTGCTCTATCCACTGTGCCACCTAGCTGCCCCGTAACATTAACTTTTTTAAGGAACTCCAAACAAAGGGAAAGAAGGGCCTCTTACTTCTGTCCTCTGCCCACTCCTCCCCAGCCACACTTTCACACTTAGCAGGTGCCTACGCTATGATAGTAGGGAATGGTCAACCTTATAGTTTCATTGCCAGAGCCTTCCTAATACACGGAGTTGATGCCATCATGACCCATCCCATGTGGACCAACTCTGAGAAGCATCAGTTGTTTATGTTTAGTTACTTTTAAGGGTACGTACCAAAGGATCCTTGATTTATTTTTCTGTGTCATGGACCTCTCTGGCAGTTTGAAGTCTCTGGTCCTCCTTTCATAATAATGTTTTCAAATGCATAAAATAAGCCACATAGGATTAGCAATTATATTAAAATGCAGTTATCAAATATACATATTTTAGGGGGCAGGTAGGTGGCGCAGTGGATAAAGCACCGGCCCTGGATTCAGGAAGATCTGAGTTCAAATTTGACCTCAGACACTTGACACTTACTAGCTGTGTGACCCTGGGCAAGTCACTTAACCCCTCATTGCCTTGCCCAAAATATATACATATTTTAAAAACCAATTCACTTACCTCCACTTAACCCCCCCACTCCCACCCCCTCCCCAATGGTCTTTGTGCCAGGGTATATACTTGTGGACTTTTAAACAGTTACCTTCCTGAGGCCCATTTTCCTTAACTTAAAAATGGAGGTTTTGGACTAGATAGATGATCTCTATGGCTTCTTACAGCTCTTAATTCTGTAATCCCATGTCCCATGTGTATATGTTTGTATGTATATATAGGTATATATAAATCATCTATAGGGCACTTTTAGGTTTGCAAAGTGCTTCTTTTTGTGTATATAGAAATAGATCCAGATATACACATATGCATAGATGGGTCTCTCTTTATCTCTCTCTCTCTCTGTTTCTCTCTATATATGCATATGTATGGATATGTGAAGTGGCTAGTCGGCTCAGTAGATAGAGCACTGGGCCTGGAGTCAGGAAGACCTGAGTTCAAATTTGTACTCAAGCATTTACTAGCTGCGTTACCCTGGGCAAGTCATTTAACCTCTATTTGCCTTAATCACCAGGGGACAGAAATGGCAAACCACTCTAGTATCTTTACCAAGAAAACCCCATGGACAATATTGGCGTGCTATGGTCCATGGGGTCATGAAGAGTCAGACACAACTGACCAAACTACAATTATGTTAATATATACATGTATGTGTGTTCATATATAAGCACTTTGCAAACCTTAAAGTACTAGATAAATGTTAGCTATAATTAAATGTATGATAAGAAAAAGTGCTGGGTGATTTTACAACTAATGGACGACACATTTCCACTGCTGTTTTCCACACAACGTCAAGGAAATTCAACAAATTGTCTAACACATTCGGTGGAAGGATTTGTATGAAAGTAGCTAACTGGCACCATGGAAAGAGCATGGGATTTAGGAATCTGTAACACCTGAGTTCGAATCCTGCCTCATTTACCTAGATGTGTGATCCTGGGGCAAGTTATTTAACCTCTCTCAGCCTCCATTTCCTCACCTGCAAAATGGGGATCATCATAGAACTTTACCTTACACAGCTGTTGTGAATGATCAAATGAGATAACACGTATAAAGAATATTCCAACCTGTAAATCATCATATAAATGCCAGCTGTGAATTAGGCAGGCAAGGAGGAGTTGTGGTCTGTGCTCTCAGAGGACATACTCACACTGATGAGATCTGAAATCCACTGGAGTCGAAGGGAATCTAAAGCATTTAGCAAACCTTATAATTCCATATAAATGTCAGCTGTTATTATTGTCATAAATAACGTGGGAGAATACTGGTTTCTACTAAAGAGAGGTGGCTTAGCACACAGGCCCTGCTTGCCTACTTAAAGGTTCCAATGAAAATATGTCTGTGTTAGCCATATCTCTTAAAACAAAATGGCCCCACCAATGGTGGCACCTTTCTAACACTAAATAAAACAGGATGCTTTATGGGATCTGGGTTTGTGCACAACTTATGGACGTGAAGTTCTATTCTTACAGGCTTCAGTTTTCGTATTTTCATCATGCCAAGTTTAAATTTCCCTTTAATCAATGCTTATGTCTTGAAGGCTTTTAAAAAATGCTACTGAGAGGAAAAAACCATTTGATCTGGGACTTGGCAAATAAGTGTCAGAGGGCAAATGAACTGTAAGAGCCAAGGAGGAGCTAGAAAATTCTAAGACTCTTTTGCAGAGAAGGGAGTCAAGCCACTCCTCCTGATATTTTTCCCCCCTGGATTTTCATGACACTGCTTTCTCTTTTTAAAAAAAATTTATTTGTGATATATAATTATATTTTATACATATATCAAACATAGATATAATATACACAAAGACACATATACGACATATATAATGTAAATTTTCTACATTGTTACATTTAGATATACCTAGATATATGCTAATACATATAACATAGTATTTTAATTCCTTAAATAACTGTTTTATAAATAATAAATACATATCAATTTATATGCTGCTTTCTCTTGATACCCTGTATATACTTGTTCTTGGTTCTTTCACCTTTTTGCTCTTTGTTCTTTTATTATCCATATCTCATTGTCCAGCTGTGGCCACATCACAAGGGCCCTCTCTCTCTCTCTCTCTCTCTCTCTCTCTCTCTGTCTCTCTCCTCTGTTTCTGTCTCTGTCTCTCTGTCTTTGTCTCTCTCCTCTGTCTCTGTCTCTCTGTCTCTGTCTCTGTCTCTCTCCTCTCTCCATAACTTCATCTGCTTCCCAGCTTCCATCAGTCTATTTATCATCTCATGCAGATGACTTTGAATCTATATACACCTCTAGTCTCTCTCCTGAGCTCCAGGAAAAGATAACTAGCTGCTTTTTTGTTTAGGGACATTTAGCCCTATAGGTATCTCAAAGTTGAGATAGCCAAAACAGAATACAAAAAACAGGATAAAACACAGAATCTTTCCCCAAAGCCCATGTCAGTATTGGCTAATACTCCTTGGGGAGAACATTATCATTGATCTTCAGGAGTTGAGATGTATTCATTAGTATCCATCCCTAGCCTACACACACACACACACACACACACACACACACACACACACACACGGTAAGTTGGTATATAAATATGTGTGTGTATATATATATGCATATCTATACATATATACACACATATACAAGTATGTATATATAAGTGTACACACACATATATACACACATACTTACCATCCCCTTAAAGTGTTTTATTTCATGCATTTGGCTTGAAATACCCAATTGCTTCAGGAATATAAGAAGTAATTGACATTAATTGTAGCTTTCCATAAATGGGGCAACTAGATGGCACAGTGGCTACAGCACTGGGGCTGGAATCAGGAAGATTCATCTTCCGTGAGTTCAAGTCCAACGTGCTAGCCATGTGACCCTGAGCAAGTTGCTTAATCTTGTTTGCCTCAGTTTCCTCATCTTTAAAAATGAACTGGGGCAGCTAGATGGCGCAGTGGTTAAAGCACCGGCCCTGAATTCAGGAGTACCTGAGTTCAAATCCGGCCTCAGACACTTGACACTTACTAGCTGTGTGACCCTGGGCAAGTCACTTAACCCCCATTGCCTGCAAAAAAAAAAAAACAAAAACAAAAACAAAAATGAACTGGAGAAGGAATATTTGCCAAGAAAGCCCCAAATGGGGTCATGAAGAGTCAGAACAACCAATGGAATTTCTTTCACCTTGAGTGGTAGCATCAGGGCCTGCTTTTTTGATCATGGTGAAGGACATGGACAAGAAGGGAGGAGTGGTAGTTAAAATAGCAGCTACAGTATTTGGGGGATAACATTTGCCCAAACATCTTTCCCCAAAAGAAGTCCCAAGTTGCTTAAAATGTTTTGCTTTAGTCTAAGCATGTTTTAAGAGGATAAGGCAAGCATCATTGCTTATGAATGCTTGTAGCAATTGTTACATTATTCACATTTACCGAGATCCAAAACAAGGCTCCCAAGAGGAACACCTAGGGTATGCAGACTCACAGCAGGAAGTCAAGATACAGATGGGGTTGGTCAAACCAAATGCCCAGGAACCTCCAAAAATAAATGGACCCCCAGCTTCCAGGAGAGAACAGGAAAGGAAATAATGTGTAGGAATTTCAAAACCCTAGTAGATTCTAAAGTTCAGAGTTACTTTCTGTGGGATAAGTGGTAACAAAAGCTCTTGTCCAGTCTATCAGTTTCTAAACTGACGAATTAATCTTTTCAGTTCAGGTTTGGGGATTTGGGGTTTAACTGTATTTGTCATCTAGTCACTGTTTTTTTTTTAACTTTTAAAAGATTTTTTACACTGACCATTTTCAAACTCCAACTTCTTCCTTTAATAGATCATCCAAATATTTTCTAAGACTTCCTTGAAGCTTACATTCTCCAAGAGGAAGAGGTTGTAGTTTCGTTTTTCATCTTTGTATTCCCTTTCTCCAACACAGTACACCGCAGTTTTATCAATACTCCATGGATCTTGGATTTCATCAATATCAGTATTCCCTCTCTCAATACACATAGCAGGCCATCCATGCCCTTCATTCTCTGTGATTCTTGTTCATTTAGGTTTTTTCCTGTTTGATCATTCTTTTTTGGAATAAGCATTAAGGAGAACCTGTAATATTATTCTGGATGTGGTATAATATGATATGATCAGTAAAATATGACACACAAACAGGAGCATTGGAGAGGACCTCACTCTCTAGTGGAAATTTCTCTTGCAATCAGAACTTGTATAGAAGAACTTATGAGACCCTGATGAACACTTTCGCTGAGCCTACATCTTCTTCTGTTATACTACATTTTATGTCAATAATTAGAGATCCAGGGGCAGCTAGGTGGCGCAATGGATAGAGCATTGGCCCTGGATTCAGGAGGACTTGAGTTCAAATCCAGCCTCAGACACTTGATACTTACTAGCTGTGTGACCCTGGGCAAGTCACTTAACCCCAATTGCCTCACCAAAAAAAATAATAATAATAATAATTAAAATTAAAAATAATTAGAGATCCACACAGCAGTTATTTCTGTGTTTGTATTTAGCAATGAGTCTTTTATATATGCATATATATGCAATATATGCATAAGAAACTCCTTTTGGGAAGATAGACTGTTAAGGCATTATTTTACTTTACCAAATAAAATGGTTGTGTTGGGTTTTTTTTTGGGGGGGGAATCAATGGATCAACATGATCAAAATGATCAGCATCTTAGGATTTCATTCTGCATTATACCTTTCAGGAATTTGGGTTATTATGAAAATGTGGTTTGCTTTGGAAAATCATGTGTGGAAGCTGGTTTGATTATTTTTCATATCTTTATATCATGTACATATGTTTAAGTTCATTTTCATAAAGATTTTTATGAAGATTAAAGAGGGGGCTTGTGAATCAGAGCTTATCAACATTTTTTCATTTGTCCTTTTGGGGTTATAAGTGGTAGCATAGCATCATGGATAGAGAGCAGGCTTCTATCTTCCTTCCTTTTCTTTCCTTCTTTTTTTCATTTTCATTTATTTTAAAATGTATTTTTAATATTCATTAAAAAGTGTCTGAGTTCTAAATTCTCACCCTCCTTACCATCCCTCCCCTACCAATTGAGAAGTCAAGAAATATGATAGAAATTATACATGTGAAGTTATGCAAAATACAGTTCCATTTTACACATACATATAATTATTCCATTATTTTGGTTTCTTCCTTTCCCAGAGATATATTATTATAAGATGATTCTTCAATGGTTTCAAAATTCAAAGATTTTTAAAGAAAATCATGATAATGATGGATTTCCTCAATCTTCTTTCTTTTTCTTCCTTCCTTCCTACCCTATCCCTTCCTTCCTAGCTCTGAAAATAAAAAAAGAAAGAAAATGAAAATCATTTCAACAAATATACATAGTCAAGCAAAACAAATTCTTACATTGGCTATGTGCAAAAAATATTTTTATTCTGTATCCTTTTTTTTTTAGTGGCCCAAAAGTCTTTTTTTCTGTTTAGAATTTTATTTTCCAAATAATATGTAAAAAATTTTGACACCAATTTTTAAAAACTTTGTGTTTCAACTTCTCTTCCTCCCTCCCTTCCCACCCCAGAACTCAAGTAATTCAATATAAGTTATACATGAGTAGTCATGGAAAATATCTCCACATTAGCTAGGTTGTGAGAGAAAACAGATTAAAAACGAAACTTCAAATTAAGGAACTGTCAAAAAATTATGCTTCAATCTGTTTTCAGATACCATCAGTTTTTTCTCTGTAGATGGATTGCAATTTTCACAAGTCCTTCAGAGTTATATTGGATCATTGCCTTGCTGAAAATAACCACGTGCTTTCCAGTAGATCATCTTATACTATTGCTGTTATTTTGTATATAGTACATTTCACTCTGCTTCAGTTCATGTAGCTCTTTCCAGGTTTTTCTGATAGCATCCTGTTCATCATAACTTTTATATAGTACCTTAAACTTGACAAAGAATTTTCTTTACAATAGTCCAGCAAAGTAGGTACCATACATTTTGCCATTATAATCAAACTGTTTCCCTCCATCCCATTCCCTTCCCATATTTAATCTATTTTCTATCTTCTTTTACCCTTTTCCTCCTCAAAAGTGTTCTGCTTCTGACCATCCCCTCCCCCACTATGCCCTCCCTTCTTTTACCCTTCCCTATCCTCTTCCTCCCCTACTTTCCTAAAGGGTTAGATAGATTACTCCTCTCAATTGGGTGTATATTTTATTCCGTACTTGAGCCAGCTCTGATGAGATTAAGGTCTTTGAGTTAATTCTGTGTTCTAAATTTTCTTCCTCCCGCCCTCCTCAACCCTCCCTATGAAATCAAGCAATTCAATATAAGTCATACATGTGCAGTTATGCAGAACATCTTCACCTTCCTCAAAAGTGTTTTGCTTTTTCCTGATCCCTCACCCAATCTGCCCTTCCTTCCTACCCTTCTTCTCCCTGCCCCTTATCTCCTTCCCCTCCCACTTTCCCTCAGGGCAAAAATATATTACTATACCCACTTGAGTATGTATGTTATTCCCTCTTTGAGCCACTTCTGATGATAGTAAGGCTCACTCACTCCCCCACTCCTTCCCCCTCTTCCCCTCCCCTCCATAAACTTTTTCTTGTTTCTTTTATGTGAGCTACTTTTCCCCAGTCTACCTCTCCCTTTCCCTTTCTTCCAGTGCATTCCTCTTACTCCTTAACTTTATTTTAAAGATGCCATCATGGGTTAGCTAGGTGGCACAGCAGACTAAGCACCAGCCCTGGGCCCAGGGGGCCCCAAGCCCAAATCCAGCCCCAGACATAAGCCACACCACCATGCCTGTCCCCCAAAACAAGGATAAACAAAAAATAAATCCTTTACAGATATCATCCCTTCATACTCAGTTCAGACCTCTGTCTTCTGTCTAAGTGTATTCCTTTCAGCTACCCTAATATGGAGAAAGTTCTTATGAGTTAGAAGTATTATCTTCCCATATAGGAATATAAATAGTTTAATCTTTTAATATCCCTCATGACTTCTTTTTTCCTGTTTACCTTTTCATGCTTCTCTAGGGTCTTGTATTTGAAAGTCAAATTTTCTATTCAGTTCAGGTCTTTTCATTACAAATGGCTGAAAGTCCTTTTTTTCATTGAAGTCCCATTTTTTCCTCTGAAAAATTATATGCAGTTTTGCTGGGTATGTGATTCTTGGCTATAGTCCCAGTTCCTTTGCCCTCTGGAATATCATATTCCATGCCCTCTGGTCCTTTAATCTAGATGCTGCCAGATCTTGTTTCATCCTTATTGGAGCTCCACAGTATTTGAATTCCTTTTTTCTATCTGCTTTCAATATTTTCTCCTTGACCTGGGAGCTCTGGAATTTGGTTATAATATTCCTGGAGGTTTTCCTTTTGGGATCTCTTTCAGGAGGTGATTGGTGTATTCTTTCAATTTCTATTTTACCTTCTGCTTCTAGAATATCAGGACAATTTTCCCTGACAATTTCTTGGAAGATGCTGTCTAAACTCTTATTTTAGTCATGGTTTTCAGGTAGTCCAATGATTTTCAAATTATCTCTCCTGGATCTATTTTCCAGGTCATCTGTTTTTCCAAGGAGATATTTCATATTGCCCTCTATTTTTTTATTCATTTGGAGTTGCTTTATTATGTCTTGGTTTCTCATAACGTCACTAGCTTCCATTTGTTCAATCCTAATTCTTAGGCAATTATTTTCTTTCACATTCCTCAGGCAGGCTGAACCAGAGGAACTTACCCCCAAGACTTAAAATCAGCTGTAGCACCAGCATCTTCTGGAAATAAGCTTACAGTTGGGTGAGAGGGCTGAATGGCTGGCCAGGGTTGGGGGTGGGGGGGATGGGGAATACAGGGTTGTCTTCGGGACCTAAGGAGGAATTTGGCTATCCCACCCCGGCAGGGAACCAGGAAGAAATCTTGAACAGTGGGAGGCCCAGGTGGGGGAGGGATGCAGGCTTGTCTTAGCTAAGAACCACCACAGTACAAAAAGTTTTGCTGGCTGCTTAATTAGCAAGTTGGCTTGAGGTAATCTTCTGACCAGAGAATAGGCAAGGCAAGAGAAAAACCTGCCCTCCCTCAAACCAAAACACCTGGGATCCTCTGAAGCTTGAAACAGTGTAGCTTGGAAGTAGGACCCCACTGTAAGAGGGAGTTAAAAGTCAAGTAAAAGATGGCAAGGTGAGCAAGCAAAGAAAGTTGAGAATTGTAGAAAGTTTTTTCAGTGACAAGGAAGATTGAGGTACACCCTCAGAAGAGTATAACAACCTCAGGGCCCCTACATCCAAAGCTTCCAAGAAAAATATGAACTGGTCAGGCCATGGAAGCTCTCAAAAGGGACTTTGAAGAGAAAGTAGGAGAGACAGAAAGAAGATTTAGAGAGGTAGAGGAAAGGATGGAAAGAGAAATGAGAATGATGCAGGAAAGTCATGAGAAAAAAGTCAACAACTTGAAAAGCCAAATGGAAAAGGAGATACAAAAGCTCTCAGAAGAAAATAATTGCCTAAGAATTAGGATTGAGCAAATGTATCCTTTTTAAAGGAACTAAATATTATGCCTTGACAGAGACAACATATGGTACATCAGGAGCCCATTACCCCTCTATTAGGAGATTGGCAGCATGCTTCATCATTGTGGTTTGTCACCAGATTGATCAGAACTCTTATGTCTTTCCAAATTGTTTTTCCTATCAACCTCATGATGAAAGTAATGGACAAAATATTTAGAATGAGATGCACATTTTGGGACATGGCCAATGTGGAAATTAATTTATTTTTGCTTGACTAAGCATATTTGTTACATAGGGTTTTTTTTTCTTCTTTCTTTTCCCAGTGTATATGTGGAAGTGGAAGGGAGAAGAAAATAAATGTTAATTGAAAAAATAAAAAAGGAAAAAAGATTGTTTTTCTCAGACTCATTTGAATAGGTGAAATGGAAGCTGTCGCCATTGTTCATGGTGTTGTCTTCTTCTCTTTATCTTTTCACCTATTGTTTATTTTGACCTTAGATCCAGCTAGTCAGTGGTCTGTACACATACAGCTGAATCTGATATGACTTATATCAGTAACTATTTATTTCCTATATGTTAAGGTATAGTCAGTTTCATTTGTGTGACATTCAGTGTTCACCATATTTAGTGTCTTGAGATTCTCTTCTGGAACAAAATATACACCCTTTAATGAATACACCTCAAGGCTTTTTCTTGGCACCTTTCCTCTTCTCTGTATACTCCCTCTCTTTTTCTTTCTCTGTCTGTTTGTCTCTGTCTCTCTGTCTCTATCTCTCTGTCTCTCTCTCTCCCTGTCTCTCTCTCTCTCAGTGATCTCATCAGAACTCATAAATCTAACTGATCTTTAAAGAGATGATTCCCAAATCTACATAATCAAGTCTTCATTTCTTTGCTGAGCTAGAGTCCATTATTTCCAACTCCCCACTGAATAAATCTACCTTGATGTCCCAAAGCCATCCCAAATTCATCATGTTCAAAGCAGAACTTATTATCTATCCCCCTAAATGTACTACTTCTAACTTCCCCATCTATAACAAGGTCACTACCATTCTTCTGGTTACTCACGTTCAAAACCTCAGAAACAACTTCAGCTCCTCACTCCTCCTGACTCTATATATACTATCCCTTGACAAAACTTATGGATTTTTCCCCTCTCTATTTACACCACATCAATTCTCACCTGGATTATTGCAGTCACGTCTTTATTGGTCCCACCTCATTTAGCCTCTCCTCACTGCAGTCTATCCTTTGCTCAGCTACCCAAGTGATTTCCTCAAACACATATCCAGTGTCTCTCTGTCACTTCCAGGATCATAGTTAAAGTCCTCTGTTTCAAAGTTAATGCCCCCTTGCAATTTTACCCTTGCCTGTCTTTCCAGGATGGTCAAATGTGACTCCTACCTCATGCATTCTGTCCTTCTTCCAAAGCAGCTTACTTACTGTTCCCTGTGCATGACATGCCATCTTCTACCTCTAAGTCTTTGCACAGACTGGCCATCCTCTCCTGTTCTCCCCTCCCCCAACCCCATGCCTGGAATACTCTCACTCTTCACCTTCATTCCTCACTCTATCCCCTGGCTCTCTTTAAGATTCAGCACTCAAGTGTCACTTCTGCCTGCACCAAGCATTATTCCTACAACTGATCAGGCAGTGAAATCACCTATAAAAACAAAAGCAATGGGTGCAATTCCTTTACTCACAACTTTTACCAAATAGGGGTCACCTGCCCTTCCAAAGCACCATACCACCAAGAGAACAAGAAGATGGACACTGAGAAGTACTGCTGTACCCACAACAGACATTAACACCTCCCTACCTCCCCAAGCCTATCTTCCTTGGAGTCCACTTTATACTTGGTCCCTTCATTAGAGGACTCTCTTGCAAAGCAAAAACAAACCAAAGTAAGTTTTCGAAGACAAGGAATATTTCCTTCTTGTCTTTGCTACCATTATGTTGTACATATATTAAGTGCCTAATGTTTATTGAGTTGAATCAAATTAAACAAAAATACTTTTGTCAACATGCTCCATTTCTCGAGGAAATGCCTATTCAAAAATGACCTACTATATTATGAGAGTCTACTTCAGCAGTTGTTAGACTTGGAACATGGATTACTTGACTATTAATAAATTATGCAGTTGGACTCAAGTAGAGGTCATGTAGCAGAGTGGAAAGTACAGTGTATTGGGAGTCAGAAAGAAATGAGTTTTCAAAGGCTATCCCAGCAGAGTACAAGCTGTGGCAGGTCCTACTAAGCTGACAAACTTTCAAGTATGGGCCTGATGGGCAATGGACTGTTTGTCATCAGATAAGAAACAGGGTGATAACTTCTTTTTTTAGCCAAAACAACTCCCAAAGCCCATCTTCTGTGTCCCAGAGGGGTTGCAATCTGCCTTGGTGGAGGACCACCTACTTACACTTAAGAACTTGTGCTATTTGTTGTGAATTTCAAAGTTCTATGCAAATATAAATTATTATCATATGTAAACAAATGTTCATTTACTGTTTTCTTTCTGAAAGAGTGAGCACCATTCCTCATTACCTGGATGCATGTTTCTCAAATTGCATTCCATTTCTGTGAAGCAAGAAGGCCAAGAAGATCCAAAGAGAAAAAACAAACAAACGAACATATTAGTGTATAGTTTTATCTTCCATATCGAGGAAAGATTAGGGGCATGGTGCCCCCTCAATCTAGAAAATCGGCATAAAATTTTTGTCTCTCCCTTCATACCAAAGAAGTCTGAATTTTTAAAAAAAATTCTTTTATGAGTGTTTACAGTACCTTATTATAAATTTGGGGTTAAGTATTTGGTCATAGGCTATATTGTACGATACTATACATATATTTTATGCATTTCTCAGTTTCTAAACTTTTTCTGTGTTGTCTGCTGGCCTTTGTGTGTCATCTGTGGCTTCCCCAAAACTCCTCAAAATTTCCCATTTAATTTCTGGAGTATTGTGAAAGCACATATGATCTCATATGTTAGTATGTTTGTATAATATAGTTTACATATTTCCCACTGTGTGTACATAGAGGGTGAATGTCTCCATTTAATTTTGGGGGGGGGCAGTGAGGGTTAAGTGACTTGCCCAGGGTCACACAGCTAATAAGTGCCAAGTGTCTGAGGCTGGATTTAAACTCAGGTCCTTCAGAATTCAGGGCCAATGCTTTATCCACTGTACCACCTAGCTGCCCCTCCCATTTGATTTCTTATGCCAACCTGAAATATATTAAAAGGTGATGTGGAAAGTCACAATGTGGAAGGAATGACTATATATTTAGTTACATATTATATGTATAACTATATATACATGATATATAGTTATATATATCACATATATATAACTATGATTATATTTAACTATATATTTAGCAAATCCATTTAGTATTATCTGTTGCTCAAACAATATTTGTATTCAGGTGATATGTATGACCATTGGAGGGAGGTGGAATATCTAACTTCATTTTTATTCTCTTGGTAAAGAATCTATCAGTCAGTATAACCTGTCATTGTACATGTTCCATAACATATGATACAGAATCAGTTGATTGTCTCAAGAGAGTGCATGTAAGATAATGTGTGTCCATTTAGAATAGAAAGTATTCAGCTAGGGGGCAACTAGGTGGTGCAGTGGATAAAGCACCAGCCCTGGATTCAGGAGGACCTGAGTTCAAGTCTGGCCTTAGATACTTGACACTTACTAGCTGTATGACCCTGGGCAAGTCACTTAACCCTCATTTCCCTCATTAAGGTATGAATATTTTGTGCTAATTCAAATTATGAATAATTAGGTAAAACAGGAGAATTTGAAGAGACAGGGAAGCAAGATTTTGACCGTGAAATCCATGTGGTTAGAGGTCTACCTACTTACACTGAAGAAGTCACAATTCTTTGTTCTATTTATTGTGTTGCAAATATAAATTGTTACCATACATGTTGCTTAATTACTGTTTTCTCTCTGAAAATGCTAGAAGCATTCATCATTGCCTAGACCCATGTTTCTCAAACTGCATCTTGTTTCTTTGAAGTAGGCAGGCCAAGAATGATTTTAATTAACTAATTAAATTTATTTTTTTAATATAAAATGCACACCTAGCAAACTAATTTACTTTTGTCTATGCTATTCAGACAGTGTTTGCATTCAGGTGATATGTGACGATTGGAGAGAGTTGGAGCATCTAACCTCACTTTTATTCCATTGGTATTGAATATACCAATCAGTATAACCCATCGTGGAACATGGCCCATAACATATGATACAGGATCATTTGATGGTCTCAGCAGAGTTCATGTAAGATAATGACAAATTACATTTAGATAGTGCTTCAAAAGCTTGCAAGGTGCTTTACCTACAATATCTTATCTGTGTCTCACAACTATTGTTAGTGGTCCATGTACAATTTTTTAAGTTATCAAATCTTTTTAAAAGTAGTTCCATGGTTCCAACAAATGTACAAAGTCATATACAAACAACATACGGCCTATTTAAAATCACAATCAACCCCCTCTCTATTTTCTAAAGGCAAATCTATGGTGAAGTAAAAATAATTCCTCCAAATAGGAAAGAATAAGGGAAAAGGAAAATTGCCATGAGACATCTTACAAAGTGAACTTCATTCAAAGTGAACCACATTGGGGCAGCTCGGTGGCACAGTGGATAAAGCACTGGCCCTGGATTCAGGAGGACCTAAGTTCAAATCCAGCCTCAGACACTTGACACTTACTAGATGTGTGACCCTGGGCAAGTCACTTAACCCCAATTGCCTCACCAAAAAAAACCAAAGAAAGTGAACTACATTGAGTGTATTGTTCCCAAATGTAAAGGCCCTCATCAATAGCATTAGCAAGGTCCTCATTAAACAGTTTGTCACATTGCTAGGTCCAGAATAAAATTCAGCTTCTATTCTAGCCATATGTTTTGGAGTCTAACCCTGGACCCATCCTAGACTTTGAGAGGTGAGTTTTAATTTTACCTTGCTCAAATCCATGTTTCTACCTCACTTCCCAGCTCTTAATCACCATTCCTTCACCCCACCCCACCTCCACTTCCAACTCCCCTCTGTGTGTTTCCTCTTTCCACCAGTGTTACCTCCTTGAAAACAGGGACTGGCTGGCTGGCTTTTATTTGTCTGCCTGGTGCTTAGTACTGGGCCTGCCTGGAACATGGTAAATAAACACTTAATGAATGCTTTATCTCTCTCTCCCTCTCTGAAAAATTTTAAAAGCAGCTTTATCTTATTTGATGCATTTAGTAATAGGCATTTACAAAATACCTTTTTAAAAAGATTTTACTGCAAGCACTTTGCTGAAGTTTTGTTTTAAAGGGATGGGGTTTGCAATTACAAAAACAAAACAAAAACTCCAGAACCACTGGTCCAGACCACAAATTCTGTATCAAGAGCTGGAGATGATTTTTGAGGTCATCTAGGCCAATCCTTGCATTTTACAAATGAGGAAATAGAGATGTCACCAGACAGGAGAACGTCTTACCAGAGTTCACACAGGTACCACTGGGATCCAAATCCAGCATGCTTCCCGATATAATGGCAATATTGTTCTATACCACTTAAGCATCTCATCAGCTATAGTGATAAGGTTCTTTAGTCCAATCCAGGGCAGAGACTCTTTTCAATAATAACAATAATAAGTAGAATTTACATAGCATTTGAAGGTTTGCAAAGCACTTTACAAAAATATCTCCATTTATCCTCACCACAACCCTAGGAGGTTGGTGCTATTGGCATCCTCCTTCTACAGATGAGGAAACTGAGGCAGACAAGTTAAATGACTTTCCCAGGGTCAAAGAGCTAGTAAGTGTTTGAGGGTGCATTTTAATTAATTCAGGTCTTCCTGACTCCAGGTTGAGCTCTTCATTCACTATGCCACCTAACACTCATTCCTCCTCCTCCTCCTCCTCCTCCTCCTTCTTCTTCTTCTTCTTCTTCTTCTTCTTCTTCTTCTTCTTCTTCTTCTTCTTCTTCTTCTTCTTCTTCTTCTTCTTCTTCTTCTTCTTCTTCTTCTCTCTCTCTCTCTCTCTCTCTCTCTCTCTCTCTCTCTCTCTCTCTCTCTCTCTCTCTCTCTCCTCCCTCCTCCCTCTCTCTCCCTCCCTCCCTCTCTCTCCCTCCCCTCCTTCCCTCAGTGCCTATTACTATCCCTGGCCCCTAGTTGGCTATATAAATAAATGCTTGTTGACTCAGCCAGAAAACTAGTAATAAGTGGGCTAAAATTAGCAGAAATACCTTTGCCTGGAGTAAAATTCTGTTTTTCCTAAATGTTTATCTTAAATAGCAAAGAAAGATAGGATTAGGGATGGGGAAAGTGTCCAAATGAAGCCAGAGATAAAGGAGGTAGAATATAAAATAAAAACAAAATCTCACCACGTTTGAAAATTTTGGAAAACTATAATCTGCAATGAATCAAAACTGTGAGAGATTCAAAGGTCACTGGAGAGATACGTGATGAGTACAAGTAGGCTATTTCCAATGATGACCTTTGTAAAAGAAGAGAAATAAGAAGGTGATGGGCAGGTCAGGTAGCAAGAGAAGGATTAACAGTTAGTTGGTCAGTCTTGAATACTGCATATGATCTGTAGGTAATACTCATACAGATGAGATTCCACTAAACTATTAAAGTATTTTTTTACCATCCCCCCTCGAAAAACAAATTATAGGTCTTGCAAAGATTCAAGATTAGTCATTCATTTTATCAGTTTGACACAAACCAGAATAAGGAGGTGGCTCTTCTAGCCATATATATTTGAAAACCATGCGAACATTTCTGCCAGAAAAAGCCTTTTGGATATTCTTGGCCAATCAGGTGGTTAGCCACATAGCAACTTTGAAACATTTTTCATTGATCTTCCCAGGGAACATGTAAAATCATAAGCAAAGCCCCCAAACACCAAAGAACTGAAAATGATCACAATCCATTGCTTCATGCTAACACTGACAAACTAAGTTAGAGGGGTGGGGGGATGGAGGGCGCAATAAAGATTGTTTAAATAAGGAAATTATTAGCCATTTTCAACTCTAGTTTGGAAACCACTCTCAGAGAAGCAGACAGACAGCTGGTTTGCCCAAGAGTATCACACTTTCGCAGGCCTCAGTGTAGAAAGGAGGAAATGCATAATTTCCTGCTCACGGCTGATTATATGACTGCAATAGCTCAAACTGCTCTATGAATATAGTTCACAAACCAAAATTGTCTGCTAGTGATCTCTGTTAAAAACCCGAGGCCTTGTCATCCTAAAAATAATTGTGATGAGATAATTACTCAAGTAGGGAGAGCTTACTTTGTTTGCAGTAGGTGTAAGGAAGGAATCAGAAGTAGAAGACTTGGTTCCTGCCCTTGAGTTCTTGAGTGCTATTAAGTCCAGGGCACAACAGGTGATTAAAGTCCACCGAATGTGGTAAAAAAAAATATTCCTTTGGAAATCTAATAGCAGCTATATAGTCTGCAACTAATTCAAAGAATAACAGAGTTTCCCCAAAATAATGAGCTATAAGATTATCTAATCCAACTTTTTCATTTTGTAGAAGAGGAAACTGAAGCCCAAGAGAGCCAAGAACAAAATATATATCTTTAGGGATCTTTTCTCACTACATTCTTTCTGGGGGGAGATGCCTCAGTCCACAAATTCTATTTTGGGTTCTATGGGTGAAATAAGTTTCTGGTACACTGCCTCACCCTGGGATATTTCTGTTGCCATCAGGATCTGTATCAAAGGCAGAGGTAAATGTTTTTCAAATGGTTGTCCAGAAAGAAAGAAAAAAACACACACCCCATAATTTAAAGTTTAATCTGTATTTTTAATATTTTCTCTATCACTTCTTAAGGCTAGACAGTCAACAAAACAATAAATCAAGCCCAGGTGGATAGTATTTGCCAATTTTTGAGATATAGAAGCTCACACTGAAAATTCAACAGTTCTTACCAGCCAATGTAAAATAGCTTTAGCCCACCCCTGGTCAGAGGATTCTGGTCCTTTCCCTTGCCTTTGGGCATTAGACTCAAGGATTAAGCAACTCTATAAAATAGGAGCTATTGTGCATAACCTCCATGTGTTAGTTAAATATGGTGATTGCAAATCTAGCCAAGGATTTGCATGAGTGTTCCACTGGATTTGTGGTTTTTGTTTTGTTTTGTTTTGTTTTGTTTTTGTTTTTGGCAGGGCAGTGAGGGTTAAGTGACTTGCCCAGAGTCACATAGCTAGTAAGTGTCAAGTGTCTGAGGCTGGATTTGAACTCAGGTCCTCCTGAATCGAGGGCTGGTGCTTTATCCACTGCACCACCTAACTGCCCCCATGGATTTATGTTTTTTAAGGGAAATTCAGGCACATTTGGAGTCATTAATTCCAAAATGGGGGGGGGGGTAGAATCTTAAAACTTGAAAAAAAATTGCAGATTGAAACTTAAAATTCATCCTAACATCAAAATGTCTCATTTAATTTTGGCCTTTTCTGATACTGAACTAAGAAAAAAGGAATCTTTGAGTCAATACTATTGTTTAAAAATAGATATTTATAATATTATGGCAAAGAATGGGCAATTCAGGGAATGAGCATCAACTGGGCAATGGCTGAACTAGTTGTATATGATTGTGATGGAATATTATTGTGCTATAAGAAATGCATGAGTAGGATGCTCTCAGAAAAACCTGGAAAGTCTTAGCTTGAACTGATGCAAAATGAAATGAGCAGAACCAGAAGAACATTGTACATAGTAATTACAATACTGTACAATGATCACCTGTGAAGAACTTAGCTATTTTCAGCAATACAATGATCCAAGACAATTCCGAAGGACTTATGAAAAATGCAATCCATCTCCAGAGAAAGAACTGATATAATCTGAATGCAGATTGAAGCATATTTTTTTTTTACTTTCTTTGTTTTTGTTTTGGGGTCTTTTTTTTCACATGACTAACATGGAAATATGTTTTGCATGTACAACCTATATCAAATTGCTAGCCTTCTCAATGAGAAGGGGGGTAGGGAGGGAAGGAGAAAATTTGGAACTCAAAATTTTAAAAAATGTTAAAAATTGTTTTTACATGTAACTGGGGGAAATAAAACATTAAATCATTAAAAGTATATATTGATAAATAGTAATCAATTCAAATGAGAATAAGTGGGAAACAAATCTGTCAAACCATATAAATAAATATTTATTAAGTGCCAGGCCAAATTTTTTAAAAATAAAGAATATATATTTTTATATAAGTAATTTATTTTTGAGAGGTAGCACAGTATAAGGCTAAGCTTTGAATGAGGAAAACCTGCAGTCTTATCTCAGACGTATTCTAGTTCGTATGACTATGGATAAGACATCTAAATTCTAAGTGCCTTAGGAAATTCTTATTGGAAGGAATTTCCACACCATAACAATTAAATCACAGGTCCAACTCCAGAAAAAAACAAACCCTCTGTCTTTGATGAGTAAACTCTGACTTTTTATGACTGCATTTAGGGTTTTCTTAGCAAAGACATTAGTTTTCCATTTCCCTCTCCAGTTCATTTTACAGATGAGGAAACTGAGGGAAGTAGGGTTAAATGACTTGTCCAGGGTCACACAGGTAAGGCTGGATTTGAATTCAGGGAGTTGACTCTTCCTGACTCCAGGTGTGCTCCTCAATACACATTTAGAGCTCTCTAAACACTATAGAAGCATAAAGCTTACTCAGTAGAGTTGTTACTGGAACGTTTTCAACCTGAAGCAATAACAATTGAGTTGGGGGAAAGGATGGTGAAGGCATTAACAGTATAAGGAATTGTCTTTTGAAAGATGAAGTCTGGTCCAAAAAGGTATCCCAGTGGTTAGGTTATCAGGGGAGAATCATGCCCCACATGTTGGTGCCATGGACCAGAGTCTCATTTACCTCATGCTGGTTAGAGCTAGGACTGACGAAAGCCAATGCTGAAAGAGCTTGTGCTGCTGGATCTGCTGTCAGAGGATCTGGGTTCATATCCTCCCTCTGACACTTAGCAACCAGGGATCCTTTTCTGAAAAAGCTTGTTTCCAGTAGTAAATGACTTTAATAATCTACTGTTTGATAAACCCAAGGACTCCAGCTTCTGGGAGAGCAACTCAATATTTGACAGAAACTGCTGGGAAAACTGGAGGATGGTATAGCAGAAACTAGGCATAGACCAACATCTTATACCTTATAATAAAATAAGGTCAAAATGGGTATATGATTTAGACATAAAAGGTGATACCATAGGTAAATTAGGAGAGGAAGGAATGGTTTACCTCTCAGATTTATGGAAAGGAGAACAGTATAAGTCTAAACAAGGGATAAAGAATATTCTGAAATGCAAAATGGATGATTTTGATTACATTAAATTAAAAAGGTTTTGTACAAACAAAAGCAATGCATCCAAAATTAGAAGGGAGGCAGAAAGCTAGGAAACAATTTTTATAGCCAGTATTTCTGACAAAGGCTTCATTTCTAAAATATATCGGGAACTAAATCAAATTTATAAGAATCCAAGTCATTCTCCAATTGAGAAATGGTCAATGGATATGAACAGGCAGTTTTCTGTCATGTGAAAAAATGCTCTAAATCACTATTGATTAGAGAAATGCAAATTAAAACAACTCTGAGGTACCACCTCACACCTAATATGACAAAAAAGGAAAAAAATAAATGTTGGAGAAGCTGTGGAAAAATTGGAAGACTAATGTATTGTGTATGTGGAGTTGTGAACTGATCCAACCATTCTGGAGAGCAATTCGAAACTATGCCCAAAGGGCTATAAAGCTGTGCATACCCTCTGACCCAGCAATACCACTATTGGGTCTTTTGCCCAAAGAGATCATAAAAAAGGGGAAAGGACCCACATGTACAAAAATATTTATAGCTGCTCTTTTTGTGGTGGCAAGGAATTGGAAATTGAGGGGATGCCCATCAATTGGGGAATGGCTGAACAAGTTGTGGTATATGAATGTAATGGAATACTATTGTGCTGTAAGAAACGATGAGCAGGTAGATTTCAGAGAAACCTGGAAGGACTTACATGAACTGATGCTGAGTGAGATGAGCAGAACCAGGAGAACATTGTACACAATGTCAACAGCATTGTGTGTTGATCAACTGTGATGGACTTGAGTCTTCTCAGTGGTGCCAAAGGTCCAGGGTAGTTCCAAGAGACTCATGATGGAGGATGCTCTCCAAATCCAGGGGAAAAAAAAGAAACTATGGAATCTAGACACAGATTGAACCATACTATCTCTTTTTTTTGTTTTTGTTTTTTGAGGTTTTTCCTTTTTGCTCTGATTCTTCTAGCACAGCATGACTAATGCAGAAATATGTTTAGGGTGATTGTACATATATAGCCTATATCGGATTGCTTGCTGTCTTGGGGAGGGGGAAGGGAGGGGAGGGAGGGAGAAAAAATTGAACCTGGAAATCTTATAAAAACAAATGTTGCAAACTATCTCTACATGTAATTGGAAAATAATAAAAGACTTTGATGAAAAAAAAAAAGAAAAAGCTTGTTTCCTCATTTGTAAAATAAGACCTCACTAGACAATCTCTCATGTCTCTTCTCACTCTGAATCGTCACCCTATTTATCCCTTCGGAAAAAAAAATATTTTTTTCACTACTGTAATAAAATAATGAAAGAAAAAATTTCAAAGTAAAATGTAGTACCTGTGCAAATACTCCATGCCCTAGGCAAGTCACTTAACTTCAATCTTCCTCAGTTTCCTTAACTGAAAAATGGGGATAATAATAACACCTACTTCCCAGGGTTGTTGTCACCATCAAATGAGATAATAATGGTAAAGCATTTAGCATAGTGGCTAGCACATGGGAAATGCTATGTGAATGGTAGCTATTACTAATAACATTTCAGTTGCTTAATACTAGAATTAATCTGTCATTACCTACAAAAGAAATGAATTAGGAAGACTTGCATTGGAAAGGATATTTAATTCCCTTGGAAAACTATGTAAGTCATGATAGAAAACCTGCCTTAAGATTTGGGAGTTGGTTTTTTAATATTGATTTCTAAATAGGAAGAAAGAAGTGAAGCTTATTAGGGAAGTAGTGCTTTGTACATTCAACATTGTTCAAAAATAGGCTTCAAATTTGCCTCTGCTCCAATAACCCTTCAAAGAATGTGTGTGTGTGTGTGTGTGTGTGTGTGTGTGTGTGTGTCAGGGGGGTGGTGGGCTATAATTTTAGATAAAAATGAACTATTTTGATAGCATCAACATAAGCCTCATATCCAGAATAGGGCTATTATTAATGTCCCTTGTATACTTTGAAGATGTAGTTGCCCAGATTGTAAACCAATCAGCTCTTCAGTAAATGAGTTGTGGCCTGCATAAAATAAGTTGGGGCACAGCATGAGAAATATGATTTTAAGAAAACAAACATTGCTGTGTCTCAGATTGTCTTTTACTGTTCAGGTCTCCTCTCCTTTGCCCTCTCTCATATATTTTTCCTTTTTTCTTGATGAATTCAGAGTTGGTGGAATCCTTCACCTGAATTGTCTGACCTTGAGAAAGGTCTGTAACTCATGTGGACCTCAATTTCTTCATCTGTGAGCTTCAGTGTAATAATTTTGAAATTCCTAGGTTCCAGATTTATGTAAGTAAAAGGATAGTCTCCTATCTGCTCCTCCACCCCTCCAAACTGAGTGCTAATACTAAGCATTAATATCTTTTAGTTCTAAGTCTAGTTTATTTTCTCACTAGTCAAATAATGTTTTACTTGATACTTTCAATTATTATATCATTAATTATTCAATTGTTAATGTCTGTTTCTTGTTATTGAGTATAGGAATAAACAAGTACCCACCTCCTTTTAACATAGGACCCAACAATTGTGTTTGTTTGTTTTTGCAGGCCAATGAGAGTTAAGTAACTTGCCCATGATCACACAGCTAGTAAGTGCCAAGTGTCTGAGGCTGGATTTGAACTCGGGTCCTTCTGAATCCAGGGTGGTGCTTTATCCACTGCACCACCTAGCTGCTCGGGATCCAAAAATTTTGAATCCATATTGCAATAAATTCTGGCTCTGTCCTCCTCCTCCTTCCTTGAAAAGCCCCATATTCTATTACTAATCTCATGAATCATTCCCCTCCCCCATGCCATGTGAATTTTGCTTTTTAACTTGGGTATAACCATAAGTAAGATATGATCATGCAGTGAAATGTTAAAAAGAAAACAAAACAATGTAACACAAACCTGTTTGGTCTTTTCATAGTATCCAACATATCTAGTATGAGAGAGAGAGAGAGAGAGAGAGAGAGAGAGTGCATGTGCCTCCTCCTTGTAATCATGTCGTCTGTTTCCTGCACCGTTGCAGACCAGGCATTCTAAGCAAATCATTATTCTCTTCCTTTAGGTTTATTTCATGTAAGGAAACATAGCAGTTCAATCCTTTACTACTCACCGGCCTCAACTTGTCCTTTATGAGGGCTTAGTTTGGGTTTTAGTCACCCCGTTCGAAACACCCTCCCAGATTAAAACCATCTAGCCCCCATCAACTTGTTTTTCATAAAACCGCAGCTCTATGGTTTCCTGTGCCTTTTTCAAAGTCAATGACTGAAGGAAATGAATTTACCAATCCATGTCCCCCCCTCTTCTACCAAGGCAAAGTTGTCTTGAAAAAAATCTAGAAGCTGTTCCTGACGTTCTTTAAAAAATTCCTGGTTTGCTTACCTAAGTTTAATTTCTACTTATTCTTTGCTTCTAAGGATAAGAAATGTACAAACTTTTATATCTGCCTCAAATTTAAATGGACAATGAAAAAGCTGTTGCCCTTAATGACCCCAATAAAAAAGTTATGACCACACCCTAAAGAATTCATCTTCCCGGAAAAAGTGGAGGATCTTTTTAAAAATTATGATCCATTTCTATTTTCCTAAGAGATACCCATGAGAAATGATTCTGCTTGAATTGCCTATGTGCCATTAGACCCAATTAAAATGGGAGAGAAGTTTAAGAACTCTAACCAAAAGCTCAAGTGAAATTTTAATCATATTAAAAGCTAAAGAAATTAAATATCACTCAAGACTGCCAGCTACTCTGCTTTTAGTCCATCAAGGTTTATTATGCAAATACAAGATGGTACAATGAACTTTCAAAATCCACAATTATTGGACAAAGATAATGATCATTTTTATCATTGAATAGAAATTAGGCCATCAAACAATAAGGTGAAAGCACATGTACAATTCCCCTGCTACTAGATATGAAATTCTCAACCAGGCTGTATTTGCAACCAATGCCATTAATTGGATAATTTTATGAAGTGCTAGACTTAAGGTACTGTTACAAACTGATCTCCAGCTATTAGGTCACACTAAAAGAATCCCAAAATGTGGATACAGCAGTTTCCACAATACTTCAACAAGCATAGATATGCTGATTACAGGTAAATAAAAGCAAATTCTAACAATAAAGCAAACCTAATAAAACAAGGTCATGGATAACTAGTACAGAAGCTAGTCATATATACAAATATTTTACATAATTGGGGATGAAAATTCTTATCCTGCAATAGGATTTACCCAACATTAAAAAAACATATATATATGTATTTTTTTGGCATTTATTGCTTTTTTCCAAACATCTCCCTGTTATAGAGTCAGACAGGCACGCAAGTTTTCTTCCAGCAACACTGATCTTCCAAAGATAACACAGCAATACCAGCCAGGTTTTAAAACTTTTTATTTGCATATCAAAAAAATTGTGCATTCCAATAATTAAAATCATTTGAACAAAAAAAAAATGGCACTCTGATTAACTGTATTTGACAGCTTGCCAGGACCTCGGTACAGCTTTGCATTTTTACTGTTAACTAGATTTACTGTAGTCCCACCCGGGTTCTTCTTTTCACCAACATGCAAGCTCTTTCAAAAAAAAAAAAAGATTTTTTTTTTTTAATGCCACCAGGACCCAAACTAGCCAGGACAGGCAGATGGAAAGAGGCAGCCGGCTGGGCCTTCAATTCAATGTCAGTAGTTCTTTTATTCTTTTGATGTTGAAAGGGGCAGCACAGTCATTTAAACTTTATCCAACCTCTTTGCATCTTACAAAGTTAAACAGCTAAAAGAAGTAAAATTAAGAAGGCAATGCTTGTGGAATGTACAGTGCATATTGGCAGGGCAGATTTCATTACGATTCACCCGCTTGCTTCTCCTGTTCAATTGCTAAAAACAAACAAAAAAACCATACAAAAACACAAAGACAAACACACACACACAAAAGAGAATCATTATAAGTCCAGAGTTATGAGAAAACAGGTTGAGACCTGATGAACATGGGTTTCCCCCTCCTCCCCCCATTTAATTTAAGATCGTTCTAAACAACCCAGTTCTCCTTTAAAGGGTGGCTTCATTTGAACCCCCTATGAAAATCTCCAGCAATTTCCTTTTTTAATGCTATGTATTTAATACCTTCCCCTCCCCCCCCCAAGTACGCAAATGTTTCCTGCCTTCATTCCCTCCCCCGGCTTTCCTCTGCCTTTCATTCTTCTCCCTCCTCCTTCAGCCCCTCCCTCCCATCCATCCATCCATCCATCCATCCAGAGCCCCTCCTGCCTAAGTCTTTTCTCCCAGTTGCAAGATCTGTGCTGGGGAATTGGGGGTTGGGGTTGGGAGGGGGAGAGAGAAAGGGGGGGGGGGAAGCAGCTTACTTTCTTTTGAAGGCAGTGGGTTTTTCTCTTGTGTTTCTGTCTTCTTCAATTTAGACTTATCGAATTTCTGAATCTCAGCCATATCTGGTTTGTCAGACATTTCTGCAGATTAAGCTGCATACAAAGGAAAACAGAGCTTTTGGTGAGAAATCCACCACCCACCCTCTCTCTCTTCCCCCCTCCCCCCAGTTCTTCCGCAGAGGCTAAGCCAGCAGCAAAACCACCTCCTTCCTCTTTTATTCTGTGCAACTGAGTATCTTCCTCTTTCTTCTTAGGAGACTAAAGAACCTCCTCAAGCCCCTATTATTTCAAAGTTGGGTAGAGGTTAAAAAAAATGGGGCGGGGGTGGGGGGTGGGAAGAGAGATCAAGGGCACTTCCTTTAAAAGTGGGAGATTCAAATCACATAGCAAGAAAGCAATCAAGTACTGTGTGGCTAACTGCATTTTTTTAAAAAATTGTATTAAAAATCATCCCGGGCTAGAGAGGGACCTGTTAAGAACAATGCGTAGAAGGCTCCGTAGGAGCAGAAAAGACCATCAAAAATTATTATATATATTTTTAAAAACCACGATGATGTTGAAAATTTTTAAAAATTCCAAATGTTGCAGGGCAGGAGAGATGCTTCTACCCTATTTGCAATCTTGGTTAAGATTTGGAAGGAGTCCGGCATTCTTCCCTCTCCCCCCCAACCCCCCCTCACAAAGAGCTGCAGTCAGAGGAAGCTCAAACCACCGCCCTTAACTGTTCACCACCACCTCCTCCCTCCTCCTCTCCGCTTTCTCTTGCTCAACAATGCAGTCAGAAAAGACTCAACGTTGCCCGAATTTTAAAGACCCGGGAAGCGTTTTCCCTCCCTCCCACCTCCTCCACCTCCTCCCGCCACCGCCCAGAACCATTCACAGTCATTGCCACTTTGGAAATTAGCAAGGCTGCTTTCCTTTTTCTCGCCCCATTTTGCAAGATGTTAACATTTAAAAAATGAAGCACGCATATGGGGGTGGCATTCCACACCTCCCGAAACAATAAGAGCGCAGCCCGGGAATTGAATAGGAGCTGAGGCTCCGCATTCCTAGGGGCGCAGAAGCCCCAGATTTCGGTCTAACCGGAACAAAGGAAGCAAGGGAGGGTCGAAGGCACCCCCGGCAGCAACGGCCACCGAGACCAATTTAGGCTCGCTCTCGCATGGGTAAAACGCACCCTAATTCCTAAGCTTTAAACGAGCAGCTGGAAGGATGTGGCCATCTCCAAAAGGGGCTCTCCAAGCCCCAAAAGCTTAGGGTTGAAGCCTCCCAGACGTCCTAATTGGGGTTCTGCATTCCTCCCCTCAACCCCCCCCCAAATGCTTTTAAGATCTAGAGATGTTCAAAGAAAGGGGAGAGGGGAGAAAAGGGGGAGAAATAGGAACGGGATCCTCACCAGTGACGGGCGGGGCGCACCAGTAAGTCAGATCTCCGAAGTGGCAGCTCCGAACTGTAGACTAAGGAGCGCTGCGGAGCAGCTATATCCTCCCTCCTATGCAAATGAGGCTGATGTCATAGTCAGGAAGATTTAACCCGTTTTCTGCTTGCACTACTTTGCTCTCTAGATTGGAATAGTTCAGCTTTGGGAAAAAGAGAAGAGGGAAAAAAAAAAACTCCAACACACACCCACACAGACACCAGATAGACACCCAGAAAATACTTTTAAAATACTGGAAGACTGAGAGAGGTGAAGAGGAATCGAATTAACCATCCTTTCTTTTTATACTATGCTGCCCAGACCCAAACAATCTATCTATTTAAAGATGCATTTATTTGGAAATGTGGTTCCCCACTTCCCAGATGTGGGTTGCCTAGAGGTCTGTTGTACCTGGGGCATGACATGCATTCCTTCACTTTGAAAATTGGTATTGTCTTTAGGCAGAAATCCAGAAAAACCCAGAACGTGTTACAATTTCTGCCCGCCTCACTAACACACTGCGGAAAGCGGAATGTATTGGGCTTTCTGTGACTCAGCTTCCATACCTCCGGAGTGGCGAGCACCAAAGGCATACCCCACCCACCCTCTTTCTTTGTCTTCTATTTAATTCTTACTCCGCTGACCTGAGTCGAATGGTGGGCACCCCAAAGTGTAGGGAAAGCGGTGTTTGTGATTCTTGTTGGAATCGCTTCTTCATTTGCTTCTGATGGACTTGCAGAAGCTGCAACTTAAACACACTTAACTTGGGTGTAGGTTTCTAAGGGTAAAAACTGCAGTGAGTTGGGGGAAAACAGGAAGTTGCTTCATTTTTTTTTTTTACTAAATTTTGCCTCATTTTCCTACATATAAAAACGTTCAAGAGGCCTCCTTGAATATTTGACATACTGGATTTCAAATCCCAAGTGCATGTAATTACTTCATCCCAATGGGTGTCCTCGAACACGTGAGGTTTAGAAAGATTTCTGTGAAGATTTTTAAAAAATGAGTTTATCTTTCAAAAAAGACGTATTTTCCACACTGAGCACCAGTTTTTGAAGACAGTCCTAGTGCCTTAATACTGCCTGTCTATTATTAATCTTAGTTCACCTTGAATTAATTTAGATTCTTGAGAGCATTTGGATCTTGAATTGTACAATTCACCTAAATTGGTGGATACCATCTGCACCTTGAAATTGTTGCGTATACCTGTTTTGTGAGTCGTCCATTGTACTCGATAGCAGAATTCACTGATTTTTTTTAAAGAGCTGTTTGTTGTTGGGCTGAATATTTATTTATTTTTCTTAGAGAACACAGGGAAATTTTCAAAATATACATTATCTCCCCCCCCCAGTAGAAATGTTCTGAAATCAATTAAAAATCACATAAATTTAAGGTGCTTTCCTTATTCTTTTGAGTATTAGTGAAATGTTACACATGTATGCCTGTGCAGAGATATATGTGTATGCATCAACTAGGAGTCAAGTCTACTTCTTCATTTCTTTATCTACTTGACTTCCTTTTTCCTAGGGAAGAAAGGGGAAGAAAGGATTCAGTTTCCTTTTTCTGTAATTAATGCTGTGTTTTACATGTTACAGCCATGTTAGGTGGCTTCCCTCCCCCACTTCAAATGGTATCACTGTAATTTTTTTTTTTTGTAAATTGGCTTTTACCATTTGAAAGGACAATATCTTTAATTTCCTTCAAATAAAACACCCCAGGTTTCTATTTTTAGAGCTTATGCTAAGGAATAGTGTTAATAAAACAAAAATATCACATCCTGGAGGGTGGGCTTTTCTCTAGGTTTCAGCGGACAGCAGTTAAAAGGACACCTTCACTTCCTTGGGCCCCAGTAATTCTATTTCCTCCAAGGAGGATCTGATCATCAAACACACCTTTTCTTCCCAAGTTCTTAATTCCTTTCTGATTGGGGAAAGAAGTTTAGGGACAAAAGAAATTCCACAAATTTGGATTCTAGTTGAATCAGCAGAGGGATATCTCTGCCTTTTGTCTGTCTGGGCTTTTTTCCCCCTTCTTTTTCTGCATATTAGTGGAGCAGAGAAGGCAGCCTAGAAAAGAGAACAGGAAAAAGGCCAGAAATTTTTAAATGTCTTTGAGAGACTTTCTCAGTCGTTATCAACCAGTAACTTTCCCAGGGAAGTCCCTGATCTTGGAAGAATGAAATATATGTATCAATGTACACACACACACACCTCGCACGTGCTCCCACACACCAGACATATATTATTGCATATTTATATGTAGTACAGGGCAACATTCCTGGGAGAAAAGGGAAGAATGTCCATGTGCTTAACTGGCCAACCAGTCAGGAGACCCTGACACTGTGAAAAGAAGAGGGCTGGGCCAGCAGAAACAGAAACAAAAGGAAGAAAAAGAGCATCTACAACATGGATGAAAAAGATAAAAGAGAGGGAGAACCTGTTTTAGTCCTGGGATAGCACACAGGAAGATATTTAGGATTTAAAGATTAATGTGGAAATGGAAATGTATCTCATTGAAATGAACAATATTAATAAGATGATAGGTTTAGAATGACTGGGTTTCCATCTACCTCTGATGCTAGATGGGGCTCTGCATTCAGAGTCAGGGAGATCTGAGTTCAGATAGGACCTCAGATACTTACTGGCTAGCAGGTCGATGAACCACTGTCTGCCTCAGTTTCCTCATCTGTAAAATGGAGCTAACAATAGCACCTACCTCTCAGAGTTGTTGTGAGGATCATTTGAGATTTTATATTTGGAAAGCACTTTGCAAACCTTAAAGTCCTAAGTGGTAGTCTCTCTGGGCCTCAGTTTCCTTCTCTGTAAAATGAAGGGCTATGACTTGATGGTCTCCAAAGTCCTTTCTCCCTCTAAAGCTATAATTCTAGTGATCATCTCTAGTCCCCCTTATTTTGTAGATTAAGGAACCGAGACCAAAAGAGGTAAAAAAAAAAAAAAACAGCAGCTTGCCCAAGATCACAGAGGTGGTAAGCAACAAAAGCAAGATTTGAACCCAGGTCCTCATTTCAAAACCGTCAAGTTTTCCACTGCCCTACATGCTCCTATGACAAGTCATGATTCAAACCCAAGTCCTCATCTTGAAACCAGTATACTTTTTACTTACCTGCATGCTTTTTACAGCAAGCAGTAATTTTCCTAGTACTATTTAGTACTAGTAAATCGTTTTTACTATCATGTTGTTCTTCTTGGAACAATCATAGATATTCCAATATATGTACCGATTTTCAGATGCAGATGGGTATTAATTAGCGTTTACTGTTCTGCCAGTAGAAATGAGTGAAATCTATTAGATTGCAAGCTTTCTGAGGGTGGGGGGGGGGTTGTCTTTTTTTTTTTTCGGGGCAATGAAGGTTAAGTGTCACACAGCTAGTAAGTGTCAAGTATCTGAGGCTGGATTTGAACTCAGGTCCTCCTGAATCCAGGGCCAGTGCTCTATCCACTGTGCCACCTAGCTGCCCCCAGGGGATTGTCTTTTGCCTCTTTTTTTATTCCCAGTTCTTAGCACAGTGCCTGGCACATAGTAGACCCTTGATGAATATCTATTGATTGATGACTTATTGGCTGAAAGCTTCACTTTGTCACTGAAACTCTTCTGGAGCTCACCAGAAGCAACCTGTGCACTGTCTAGGGCTAAGCCTTCTGCAATCTAAGAGGATGAGTTTCTGCACTCTTCCAAGTGTTTTGGGGGAAGAATCTAGTGAGCTTCTGGGGGGAGGCCTTTCTTCTCCTACTAGCTCTGGGTTAGAAGTCTCACCAGGAATTTCCACCCCTTAGAAAATTCATTAAAATTGGAATCACTGATTTTGCCCCCACTCTCTGCGTCCAAAGTAATGGAATCCTACCATTAGGAAATGCCCGTTTGAGACTAACTTAATCAAAACCAGGCCAAACAACCAAAGATATTTATTGAACTATGTACAAAGGAATATTGAGCCATGTACAAAATAATATGCCCGTCAGAGAAAAGAAAGGCAACACCCCCCCCCCAACATAGTTCTCTATTCTCCACCATTTCAGTTCTAAATTCCTAGGCTTGACTTTTTGGGCCCTCTATGATCATGCTTTGTCCAACCTATTTATCATCATTTCCAATAACACCCCCCCTCCTTGGCACACCACCCTTTTCCTGTGGATGGCCTGGAATTTATTTGCTCCTGGCATTCTACAGGCCAGGAATGACTGCCCTCCTGTTTCCTGATTATCCAAATCCTACCTACCTATCCTTCAAGATCCACTTCAAGCTATACATACTTCCTCCATGTTCTGCTTTGATGAAAAATACTACACCTTAGTCGTTTACAAAGGGCTTCCAAATCCATTGTCTCAACTGATTCCAGGCAAGACTGTAAAGTATCTAGGGTAGATTGGTATATCCCTGTTTTATAGATGAAGAAACTGAGAATCAGAGTATGAAGTGACTTTCTCAACATCATATCATTAGTGAGGGACAGAACTAGTACCCGGACTTTAAAAGAGGCTTTGCAAAAGCAGTGTCATTTTTTCAGAACTTGTGTCCTGATTTTTTGTTGTTGTTGTTTTTTGTTTTTGCAGGGCAATAGGGGTTAAGTGACTTGCCCAGGGTCACACAGCTAGTAAGTGTCAAGTGTCTGAGGCTGGATTTGAACTCAGGTACTCCTGAATCCAGGGCTGGTGCTTTATCCACTACGCCACCTAGCTGCCCCGATATCCTGATTTTTTGATTCCAAAAATATGGTGGTTGTCACTATATTACAACTGCAGCCCACTTTGATCTCTCCTTTCTCTGACCTTCTATTGTACTTATTTATATTCATCCCTACTCAGTTTTGCATTTTTCTTTTCTTTCTTTCTTTCTTTCTTTCTTTTTTTTTTTTTTTTTGCGGGGCAATGAGGGTTAAGTGATTTGCCCAGGGTCACACAGCTAGTAAGTGTCAAGTGTCTGAGGCTGGATTTGAACTCAGGTCCTCCTGAATCCAGGGCTGGTGCTTTTTCCACTGTGTCACCTAGCTGCCCATAGCATTTTTCTTTTGCCCTGCAGTTGTTTCATATATGTTAGTTTTATTCTTTCTAATAGACTGTGCGTAAAATCTTTGAAGACAGGGATTGTGTAATACTTTTCTAATCTCTCCAATGGGAATAATATTATTTGCACTATCTAATTCCCACCTCCTACCTCCCAGGATAGTCAGGAGCCTCTTATGGGGCAGAAATCTCAAATGTGAAAGCACTTTGTTTACTAAGGCTGCAGCTCTCACAGTGTGGTTGAGTCCCTGAGACCATCTTAGGAAGTCCATGAGGTCAAAACTGTTTTTAAATAACACTTCGGATTTTTTTTTAAATTTCTAATGTGATACATGTTGCTAAACATAACCTACAAAAACAAAATCTCTCTATGGAAGGGAGGTCCTTGATAATTTTAAGGAGAGTAAAGGGATCCCAAAACCAAAAATTTTGAGAACTCTGCTCTAAGGTACAATGATTTCATTGAATGTCATTATTATTATTGTTGTTCTCTTTCAGGAGGGGCATCTAGGTGGTGCAGTGGATAGAGCACTGGCCCTGAAGTTGGGAGCACCTGAGTTCAAATCTCACCTCAGACACTTACTAGGGCAAGACACTTAAATATCCGGGCCCATCTCCCCTTGTCCTGATATATACTTGCACTGGACCCAGATGGCTCTGGAGGAGAGAGTGAGGCTGATGACTTTGCATAGCCCTCCCTCACTTAAATCTAATTTACTATAAGTTATGACAACACTTCCCGATGTCTCAGTCCTCTTCTAGAATGAAGGACAAACAACAACTCTTTCAGGATAGATTTGGATGGAATATATCTTAGCCTATTATTTGGGGGATACTGTAGAGCTAATGTTCCTCTGGAATGAAGCAATCAGTTTTCTTTTCATAAACACTAGATTGGTAAGGTGTGATGGGGTTTATGCATTTTATATATACATACACACACATATACACACATATGTGTGTATATGGGTTTCATTGATGATCCTCCAAATTAGAGACCCTTTACACTAGCTCATTTCTCTAGAAATAAGGTGCATCCTGCCTACATGATGTAAAAAAAGATGTGTTATTCTGCTGAAGAATGACCCATTCCTTTCCAGAGATTCATCAGCCATGGCACACAAATGACAAATTTCCAGAAAAAAATATGAATGCTCTTTATAGGTTTTGTCCCTTTAATTTCCAAATGAATGCCTCTTCTTAGAACTCTCCCCTATGACACAGTAATTAGGCAAAGGAAACCCAGGCATCCACAATGCTTAAACGCATGTGGACTCTCTCTTGAGAGGGGGAAAATGTATTTCAGCAGCTGTCCATTGAAATAAAGATGGATTATTGCATGTATATGAGTTCATCTATTCAAAAAGCATGTATTGAGCCCTTTCCATGTGCTAGATGTTGTGCCAGATGCTAGGGATAAAACAAAAATGACACAGTCCTTTCCCTCAAGAAGTTTACTTTCTCTTGGGGGTAATACAACACATACAAAGAAAATTAAATGACCCATTAAAATCATTCTAGGGGTGAAAGGGCTGGACTGGCAATTGGGGAGATCAGGATTCACTTTGAAGAAAGAGATTCTACAAAGTGGAGGTGAGGACAGGGTATTTTATAGGCATGGGAAATAGCCTATCCAAAGTTTTAGAGATGGGAAATGGAATGCCATATGTGGATCTGTTCTTATTATCTGTGGTTACAACCTTTTTGCCCCTCAGTTTCCTTTTCTTGCATGTTCAGTAAAGATCTCAATCCTATGATGCTATAAGAGGCTGCCACCATTTTCAAGCCAGCACCAGAAATGAAAAGAACACAAATACCCTACTAATTTATAGTAGGTTTAAATATTGTTGTTTGTCCTTAGTTTTCCAAGAGTACCTATGACATTCCAAGTGATGTCTTGAATTTGATTTCAGTGAGGCAGAGTTGCACAAAGTCATCAGCCTTGTTCTCTCTCTCTTCCAGAGTTTTCAAACTCCAGTGGCAAAACAAACGTCAAGAAGACTGGTGATGGGGGCAGCTAGGTGGCGGCAGTAGATAAAGCACCGGCCCTGAATTCAGGAGTACCTGAGTTCAAATCTGACCTCAGGCACCTGACACTAGCTGTGTGACCCTGGGCAAGTCACTTAACCCTCATTGCCCTGGGGGGAAAAAAGACTGGCGATGGCTAGGGATGCAATGTCTTAATGTGTCTCCCAAGCTCCACAGCATCTGCTTCAGCTGCCTTCATGGTTGTTGGAACAAATTGTTCTCTTCCCCCCATTCCACCAGGGGAAGTCTTCACATGTTTGGAGTAGATAGCCCCCCTAACTCACAGATGCCTCGCTTTAAATATGCTGTTTTGGACATAGATTTTTAGTACTGTAGATCTAGAGCTGAGAGAGACTTTAGGAATCATTCAACTTTCTCATTTTACACTTGAGAAAACAGGTCCAGAGGGAGGCTTCCTTTAAAGGTACCAAGTGCCCAAAGCTGGGACCCAAACCCAGGTCCTTGGATTCTTTCCCCTCCATATGGCTGCCTCAGACAATGAGCAAATAAAAGAACCAGAAAAATAGCTTTGGTATTTTGTTGTACAATCTGTGATTGGTAAGGGATAGGAGAGAGTGGACCACTGAAATCCATAGACCCTGTGTTTCCAGAGTCTGCCTGAAGCCAATAGTTTTAACTTCAGCTTTCTCCACTGAAATCAGAACCATTAGCAAATAAAGGAATGTAGTAAGTTTGAATGTGTTCCCTTCCCACCCTCTGCTGGAAGAGTTGATGAACAGAATAAAATGGCAACTGAACAGGAACTCAGAGAAAAGAAAGGGCCTAGATCAGTCATGACTGGCTAAGGCCTGAAATGACTGAAAGCTGACTGTTTTGGAAATTCAACTTACCATTTTAACTCTGCATACTATGTATTTCCTGTCTAACCTGAGTTCCTAATACTGCAGTTGAAGCTACTTAGAAAGATTGAGGAGAAGGCACTGAGTGTAATCAAGGAACTGAGTCTGAGTAGAAAAAAAAAAGAGAGAGATTAAAAAAAAAAGCAAGCTTATAAACAGTGTCTTACCATTCTGTGTTTAGTTAGCTTGGGTGGCTAGGTGATACAGAGGATTAGAGAACAAGGCCTGGAGTTGGGGAGACATGAGTTCAAGTCTGACCTCAGACAATAGCTATGTGACCATGGGCAAATCACTTCACCTTCTTTGCCTCAGTTTCCTCATCTGTAAAATGGGGAACCTACCTCCTGGGGTTGTTGTGAAGATCAAATGACATAATAATGTAAAGTGCTTAGCACAGTGGCACATAGTAAGTGCTAGATAAATGTTAGCTATTATTATTAACTATTATTGTCAACCTTGCACTCTAGGGCTCCTGATCATCTTTTTGGATAGTGCCTGTGGGAGCATAATGGGAAAAAAAATTTCTAGAGAATTGAAATTCACAGTCAAGGGAATAAGACTTTGATGTGAACCTTGGAGAGAGCGAGAGAGAGAGAGAGAGAGAGAGAGAGAGAGAGAGAGAGAGAGAGAGAGAGAGAGAGAGAGAGAAAGAGAGAGAAAGAGTGAGCGAGTGAGAGAGAGAGAGAGAGAGAGAGAGAAAACATCAGAGTCTGGGTTCCAGTTCCTTCTCTGATAGGTATTGGTTGTGTGACCCTGGGCAAGTCACTTTTCTAACTGTCCCCAGGCAAATCTCTTAAAACTATAAATTGCAAAGCTGGTGCTGATTTTTATTGGTGGAGAAAGTTCTTCCCCAGAAATTCCCTATACTGAAATTACAGGTCTGGTTAAAAAAAGAATTTCCCCCCACCCCACCCCCTTATATGTAGGATCACTTAGAATGGGCCAATCAGCCTTTCAATGACCTCAGTCAGTTTCAAAGGGAGAATACATCTGCAGACAGGATTCCCCCTCAAATCCTTCCTTCCCATAGCTAACAGTGGAGTGCAGCTGTGCTCATTTGCAAACAATCATCATTTTCATTATCTGGTAATCCAATTCACAAGCTTGGAATCACTAGCAACTGGTTGGTTGCTCAGTATCTAAATCTTACTTATTCCCCTGAAGAAATTTTACTTTCACTTGTCTATTACTGATTACAAGAACTTCCCCACCTTTCCTCCCCCACTCCCACCCTCCACCCCCCATTCTGTACATGCTGTCCTTGAAAGATGGATAAGGATAAATTGGGTTTGAAATGAAACTTGTGTGCACAACAATATACCTATAATTATAAGGATATTTGGATATTTTAACTTTAAATGTGTGTATATGTATATGTGTGTGTGTGTGTGTGTGTGTGTGTGTGTGTGTGTGTGTGTGTGTGTGTGTGTGTATTCCTTTTATGGACACATTACAGCTTGGAAAAATTCTGCCTCCACCACTTACTAGCGGTGTGGCCCTGGCCAAGTAAGTCACTTCACCTCATTCGGCCTCATTTTCCTCATCCGTAAAATGGGGATTATTGATATTCACTCATGTCTGATTCTACCTGACCCCATGAATATTGACCATGGGTTTTCTTGGCAAAGATACTGGAGTGGTTTGCCATTTCTTTCTCTAGTATATCCCCTTTTACAAATGAGGAATTGAGGCAAATAGGTGTTAAGTGACTTGGCTGGCAGTCACACAAGCTACCTGATTTGAACTCAAATCTTTATGATCTTTCTGACTTGAGGCTTGGTGCTATATTCACTGCACCACTTAGCTGCCCCCTCCTCCCCATTGGAAAAATAATAGCAATTAGCTCATCTGGTTGTAATGACTATCACATGAGATAACAGACAAAGTGATTTGTAAACCTGAGCTATATAAATGCTCTCTGTTATGATGGTGAATAAACAGATACTAGAAGACTCTGATTTCCCACTCTCGGCTTCATCTGATCCCATCTTCTCTATCAATTGGAGCAGTATATCTCTACTATTTATGGCCTAGCAGATAAGTCCTAGTCCTAATAAGTGCCAGAGATGGTATTTAAACTCAGGTCTTCCTGACTCTAAAACAGCATTCCACTCAGGATACCCTGCTTTTATTTTGTTGTTCAGTCGTTTCTAGTCGTGTCTGACTGTTCATGAACCGATTTGGAGTTTTCTTGGACAAGAGACTGGATTGGTTTGCCAGTTCCTTCTCCAACTCATTTTGCAGATGAAGAAACTGAGGCAAACAGTTGAGTTACTTGCCCAAGGTCACACAACTAGTAAGTGTCTGAGGCCCATTGGAACTCTGGAAGATGAATCTTTGTGACCCCTTTGGGGGTTTTCTTGGCAAAGATACTGGAGTGGTTTCCCATTTCTTTCTCCAGCTCATTTTACAGATGAGGAAAATGAGGCAAACTAGGTTAAGTGACTTGCCCAGGATCACACAGCTAGTAAGTGTCTGAGGTCAAATTTGAACTCAGGTCTTCCTGACTCTAGGCCTTGTCCTCTATCCACCACAGCACCATCTAACTGCCCTGATGTGGGTTTTTTTTTTTTTTGGTGAGGCAATTGGGGTTAAGTGACTTGCCTAGGGTCACACAGCTAGTGGTTTTTTGTTTGCTTGTTTGTTTGTTTTTTGGTGAGGCAATTGGGGTTAAGTGACTTGCCCAGGGTCACATAGCTAGTGTCAAGTGTCTGAGGCCAGGTTTGAACTCAGGTCCTCCTGACTCCAGGGCCAGTGCTCTATCTATTGCACCACCTACCTGCCCCCCTGATGGTTTTTTATAAGCATTTTTATAATATTATTTAACTCTCCTCTGGTAACAGGGTCTTCTCTAGTCTGCTCATTCGATGTAGTAATCAAAAAATGAGGAGAGTACCCTGCTATTATTGGAGAAATATCTCCTCTGTCCCATCACACTGCCTTACCTATTTTTTGGGGGGGTAAGGCAATTGGGGTTAAGTGACTTGCCCATGGTCACACAGCTAGTAAATGTTAAGTGTCTGAGGCTGGATTTCAACTCAGGTCCTCCTGAATCGAGGGCCAGTGCTCTATCCACTGCACCACCTAGCTGCCCCTGCCTTATCTATTTTTTAAATTTTCATTAAAGAAGACCCTTTTTCTCTTCCTCCCCCATATAACCTCTTCCTTTCTCTTCTTCATAGTGTAGGATTTGACTTTTTACAGGACCTTTTCCTGCCAGAAGGAGAGATAATGACAATTAGGGCAGGAGGTTGTGGTCAGACCACATAATACACAAATCACTCAAAGGTGATTGGAGGGGGCAGCTAGGTATCACAGTGGATAAAGCACTGGCCCTGGAGTCAGGAGGACCTGAGTTCAAACCTGGCCTCAGACACTTGATACTTACTAGCTGTGTGACCCTGGGCAAGTCACTTAACCCTCATTGCCCTGCAAAAAACCAAACAAAAACTAAAGGTGATTGGACTCCTTACCTTAAGCCCCTGAAGCATTCCAGTCCACTTTCCACTAAGATGTCAAACTGATCTAAGCACATGTCTGACTGTGTCGACAAATTCCAGTGGCTCCCTATTACTTCTGGCATCAAATAGAAAATCCTCCATTTGGCTTTTAAAGTTCTTTGTAATCTGGCCCCTCCTACCTTTCCAGTGCCCATGTATGTTGTGATCGAGGGACGCTGGCCACCTGGCTGTTCCTCACAGGGGACATTCCATCTTTAGTCTCCAGGCATTTTTACTGGCTGTCTTCCATGCCTGGAAGGCTCTCCCATCTTCAGCTCCTACCCCCAGTTTCCCTGACTTCCTCCAAGTCTCAGCTTAAAGTCCTACCTTCTACAAGACTTTCCCTATCCTTAGTGCCTTTAGACTGTGTACTTCTTGAGAGCAGGGATTAGTTTTTAATTAGGTCCCCCCCCCAATTTCATTGCTTTTTGCCCTTCCTTATATCCCCAGAGATGTCCTCAATGCTTGGCACACATTGGGCACTTAAAACATGCTTGTTGGCTTGAGATAAAATAAACCTAGAATGACAGAATGCACCATTGTGATTCTCTTAACCCTATGTATAACAAATCTTAAATAAACTAGCAGTGAAAGGTGGGGTAGGGCGCAGAAAAGATAAGGGGAGACCAGTTTTTGGTTTTTTTTTAGAACTGTCCAAACAAGGCAGGGAGTGAGAGATGATCATGGAATTACATTTTTATATTCCCTAAAGAAGTCTTAAAGAAGATAAATAGATAAAGACAATCATTTTCTTTACTTATAATTTTATTTATAAAAAGATAATATAGCTACGAGATAATTACATTACAAAAGAATCTACAATATTACCTTAAAATAGTATTTGATTTCTTTAGAATTTGATTTTGAAAGTGAATTCAAAGTACTGTGCCCTCCCCACTACATCTGTGTAATAGAAACATAAACAAGTTTGCATATTATAAGGATTAGAAGATGTTTCTGTGCCGGTTATTTAATTAATTCAATTAACCAACTCAATCAGTATTTATTTTATGACTCTGTGTGTATATATGCATATGTGTGTAATATGTATTATGTTTGTTTAAACACATGCATATGTAATACAGACAATATTCTTATTCTCACATAGACCCCAAAACAGAGTTAATGCAGAGGAAATTAGGAAGGGGAACCAGCAGGGGTGTGCTGGAGCCAGTGCTAACCTGTTTTCTCTATGATTGTTAAATTTTCAGTTTGAGCATTTACACATCAGAAAACCATAAATTATGGTTTGATTTGTTTTATTGATTATCTAAATGGAGAGAATGTTAATATAGGTTAAACTTAAAAATATGTCATGGATATATATATATATATTTTTGGTGAGGCAATTGGGGTTAAGTGACTTGCCCAGGGTCACACAGCTAGTAAGTGTCAAGGGTCTGAGGCCAGATTTGAACTCAGGTCCTCTTGAATCCAGGGCCAGCGCCTTATCCACTGTGCCACCTAGCTGCCCCCATGGATATATTTTACCCCCATGGAAAGCCAGTTGTTAAAACATTTCCAAGCATACCACTCTGCACTATCAACATCTAGAACCAGAATCTGCAACAAAAAATTATGCTTTTACCATGTATGGAGAGTACTCCATTGTATAAGTCAGAACTTTAATCAGATATAGTTATGTAAATCCAGAATTGCTCCTCTTTCAAAACCTTCTGCTCTTTGGAGACATTGACTGTCACTCCTGAGTCTGCCCTCTCATGCCCTCATGAGTTCCTTGAGCCCATGCCTGAATAACCAACCACCTAATCAAAGTCTGCCTTAAGTGTCTAGGATTCTGAAAAAGAGACCTTGAAAAAAAAAATGGTGGTTGTCATCCTCTGAGTCTCCTTAGAAGCCTTTCTCCTTCTTGAGTAGCCACTGAAAACAATTCTGCCTTATCTAAGGGTCTAACGAGGTTTTTAAGAAGAGGTTTTCAAAAAGTGATTTATTAGATACAGTTATTTTATATACATGCATATACTGTGTCATCTATTCATATTTTATGTGACACCTTTTTGCATCTAACAAGATAGAGGAGGAATATGAATATGTAAAGATATAAAAGAGGGACCATGAAACTGATATGAATGAATGGCCCACCAGGCCCTTCTGTCCGCCCTGCAGCTGAAACCTCTTCTATGGATTGTCTTTCCCATTAGCATTTGAGGTCCTTGACACCAGGGACTGTCTTTCTTTTCTATCCCTAGATCTTTGCACAGTGCTTGGCACATGATAAGTGCTTAATTAGCACTTTGCTTTCATTCATCAACACATACGTTTAGAATTAGTCATAGTTATCTATGGTAACGATTTACTCTGCCCTGTCTACAAACTTAGTCTGTGAAACAAGTACTTGTCTGATTTTTTTTAACAGTTGTTTCTTGTAAGATCTTTTGTTCAAGAGGTTATTTGAGTAACATCCCAGGATTCAATCTACATGCCAATAAAAAAAAAGGAATAAATAGCACAGCCAATTTCTTTAAGAAATGTGCTTGTCTTTTTATTGGAAGGAGGATAAAACCTTAAATAGTCTCACCTTTGTGGTCTGCCATGGCAGAGATTAAAGTAGCTCTCTTTTAGTATGTACAAGTTTTAGTAACTAGAAGTTTAGTTTTTAAACAAACTTCATTGAAAAGTCAGGTCCAAGGGCTGAATCTAAGAAAAAGAAATAATGGGGAATGGGAAGAGATTAATCCAATGTCCTTTTTCTTTCTAAGCCAAGTTCTTTTTTAAAGATTCCAAATGAAAAGCCTGAAAGAATAAAATGATGGGGTATACCAACAAAAGTGGGAAGAGACTGGACTGTGAGGGCCCAGGAGACTGAATGCCAACTGAGCCCCACACTAGCAGTGTGACATGGCCTTTGGACAAATCCCTTCATCCCTGGTCCTCAATTTCTTCCCTTGTAAAACAAGGTTAATAACATTTGTCTGCCCCCAAAATTACAAAGGTGATTATAAGGATCAAATAAGCTAATACATGTAGAAACATCCTGTAAACTAAAACTGCCTATAAAAAAAGTCACTTATTATTATTCATTGTGGTAGATGAATCCCCAATTAACCTGTTAGTGAGGAAATTGTATCATGGAATCCATAGCTATTGATAACAAACACAATGTGCATCCTCGTTTCAAATGCTCGTTTTAATTTTCCCTAATGCTAAATGAGGCAGAGGTGCCAGATTTAAATTTCCCTTTATAATATTCCACTGGCATCATTCAGATTCCAGGAAAAGGACAAAAGGAAAACAAAATAAATTTTCTAGGAAAGGAGGGATGGGGGAAAAAAGAAAGTTACATAATATCCTTATCATATATTTAAAAGGAATAGAAAATTGTACATAATAGATTTGTATTTTCATGTACAATCATTTTTTATATGCTACTATGTTATTGGAATACTTTTAAAATTTTTTAAGTTTAGAATAAAATAAATTTTTGAAAAAGGAAGGGGAGAGGAATATGAGGAAGATACAGAGACCTGAATAATAAATAATAACTGATATGTATATGATGTTTCAAAGTTTACAAAGATCTTATTTATGTCCATTTTCCCATTTGTTCTCACAATAAACCTGTGAGTTAATCGCTATGATATATTATCTCTGGTTTTTACAGATGAGGAAACCAAGACTCAGATTAAGTAAATTGCTTAGAGTTAATAGCTTACAAGTGCATATACCCAGGTCTTCATGACTTCACTATGTTTCCCTCTGTCTCATTAGTCACAAACTAGATTATCAGAGCCCAGAGAGAAAAGAGAATAAAATCATTTTACACTCAACTCAGTAGAAGCATTGCTTCTCTAAATATGGCATCCCAGACTCTGTACTCCATAAGGTAACCTTACATAGGCATTGGGGTACAGTGATTCTTGAGTTTTTAGATGAGGTTAGTTCTCATGCTTTCCCTTTGTTAATTATTTCTGATTTATCTTATAAACGGCTTGTTTGTCTGTATGTTTGCTTGTTGCCGCCCCCATTAGATTGTGAGCTCCTTGAGGGCAGGGACTGTCTTTTGTCTCCTTTGGCATCTCCCCAGTGCTTAGCACAGTGCTAGACACAGTAGGTAATTAATAAATGCTTATTGACTGGTTTTGAGTCTGCCCATTTACCATTGAAAGAAATATTTAAAATGCTTTGCAAAACTTAGAGGACTATAGAATTATTATTATTGCTGTTTGTTGTTGTTGTTGTTAATGTTAATTACCTTCTCTGGGTCTCATTTCCTCATTTATAAAACCAAGAGGTTGGATTAGATTATGCCTAAGGTCCCTTTGAGCACTAAATGCTATGATCTTGTATGTTTGTGACATACTTTAAAATCAGGAGGCTGGTAATTAGTTTGACTTATAGGCCAAGTGTTCATGGGTATGGTTAGATTGTGTACATTTCTACATGGGATAAAGGATACTTGTAACTCCTAAGGACTTTATCATTATTAGGGCAGTTGGAAGGAGTATATATAGATATATAGAGTTGATTGTGATGATATGATTTCAAAAAATAAAATTAAGGGGAGAGAAAGAGGGATGCACTGGGAGAAGAGGAAAGGAAGTAAAATGAGGAAAATTATCTCACTTAAAGGAGGCATGATAGAAAAAGCTTTTATAATTGAGGGGAAGATGGGGGGTGGGTGGGAGAGGGTGGGCAACACCTGAAATTTATTCTCATCAGAATTGGCTCAGAGAAGGAATAACATACACACTCAGTTGTGCATAAAAATCTATCTTACCCAACAGGGAGGTAGGAGGGGAAGGGCATAGGAGAAAGGAGTAGAACTAATAGAAGGGAGGGAAAATTAAAGGAGGCAATGGTTAGAAGCAAAAAAAAAAAAAGACTTTTGAGGAGGGACATGTTAAAAAGAGGGAGAAGGAGAAGGATAAACTGGGGAAAAAAATTAAATGGAGGGAAATATGCAGTTTAATAATCATAACTGTGAATTTGAATATTATTAACTCACGCATACAATGGAAGCAGATAACAGAATGGATCAAAAGCCAGGATTCAACAATATGTTGTTTACAAGAAACACACTTGAAATAGAGAGTCATGTGCACATTAAAAATAAGAATTTATTAGGCTTGAACTGAAGTTTAAAAAAGTAGGGGTAGAAATTATGATCTCAGACAAAGCAAAAGCAAAAATAGATCTAGTTAAAAGGGATAATAAGGGAAACTACATTTTGCTAAATATACCATTGTAGTAATGAAGCAATATTCAGTATGAAATTATATATACACCAAATGGCATAGCATCCAAATACTTAAATGAAAAGTTAAAAATGAGTTACAGGAGATAATAGTAAAACTATATTAGAGGCAGCTAGGTGGCGCAGTGGATAGAGCACTGGCCCTGGAGTCAGGAGTACCTGGGTTCAAATCCGGCTAGCTGTGTGACCCTGGGCAAGTCACTTAACCCCAATTGCCTCACTAAAAAAACCAAACCAAAACAAAAAAACCTATATTAGTGGGGGGAACCTCAACTTTCTTCTAGCAGAACTAGATAAATCTAACTATAAAATAAATAAGAAAAAAGTTAAAGATATGAATAGAATTTTAGAAGTTTGATATGATAGACCTCTGGAGAAAAATTGAATGGCAATAGAAAGGAGTATAGCTTTTTTTCAGCTGTAGATGACACCTTCACAAAAAGTGATCATATAGTAGGGCATAAAAACCTCACAACCAAGTGCAAAAAAGTAGAAATATTAAATGTATCCTTTTCAGGCCATGATACAATAAAGATTATATCAATTAAGGGCTGTGAAAACATAGATTAAAAATTAATTCGAAACTAATCTAATCCTTAAGAATGAGTGGGTTGAAGAATGAATCATAGAAACAATAAATAATTTAATTAAAGAGAATGACAACAATGAGATAAAATACCAAAATTTATGGGATACAGCCAAATTAGTACTTAGGGGAAATTTTATATCTCTAAATCTAATTTATTGATGTAAGCACCAATAAAAAAAAGAGCAGATCAATGAGCTGGAGCTAAAAAAAAAAACATAGAAAAAAATTTTAAATCCCCAATTAAACACCAAATTGGAAATCCTGAAAATCAAAGGAGAGATGAATAAAATTGAAAGAAAAACATTGAACTAATAAATAAAAGTAGGAGCTGGTTTTATGAAAAAAAAATAGATAAATCATTGGTTAATTTGTTTTTAAAATACCAAAGGAAACCAAATTACCATTATCAAAAAGGAAAAGGGTAAATTTACCACCAATGAAATTGAAATTAAAGCAATTATTGAGAGCTATTTTGCCCAATTATATGCTAATTAATCAAGCAATCTAAGTGAAATTAATAAATATTTATGAAAATATCAATTCCCCACATTAAGAAGAGGAAACAATACTTAAATAATTCTGTCTTAAAAAAAGAAAATTGAACATGCCATAAATGATCACCCTAAGACAAAATCCCCAGATCGATTCACAAATTAATTCTACCAAATACTTAGGGAACAATAAATTCCAATACTATATGAACTATTTGGAAAAATAGACAAAGAAGGAATACTACCCAATTCCTTTTACAACACAAATGTGGTGCTGATACCTAAACAAGGAAGAGCAAAAAACAGAGAAAGAAACAATAGACCAATTTCCCTAATGAATATTGAAGCAAAAAGATTTTAAATTAAACATTATACAGACATTATAGCAATATATCACAAAGATCATACAATGTGACCCGGTGGGATCTATGAGGAATGCAGGGATAGTTTAATATTAAGTAAAACTATCAGCATAATAGACCATAGAAATAATGAAAACAACAAGAATCATATGATTATTTCCATAAATGCAGAAAAAGCTTTTGACAAAATACAACACTCATTCCCATTAAGAACACTAGAAAGCATAGGAATAAATGGAGCTCTTCTTAAAATAATAAGTAGTATCTATCTAAAACCATCAGCAAGCATTATCTGTTATGGGGACAAACTAGAAATCTTCCCAATAAGATCAGGGGTGAAGCTAGGATGTCCATTATCACTATTGTTATTTAATATTGTACTAGAGGGGGCAGCTGGATAGAGCACTGGCCCTGGACTTAGGAGGACCTGAGTTCAAATCCGGCCTCAGACACTTGACACTTAATAGCTGTGTGACCCTGGGCAAGTCACTTAACCCCAATTGCCTCACCAAAAAAAAAAAATTGTACTAGAAATGCTAGCTATAACAATAAGGGAAGGGGGGAGGAGGGAGGGAAGGAAGAATTTGGAACTCAAAATAAAAAAAAATGTTTAAAAATTTATATTTAATTGAGAAAAAATATGAGAGGAAAAAGAGCAGTGACTTCTAGGCAAAAAACTGTATAAAAGGCATTATCAAGGAGATGGTTGTTCATATTAGGCAGCTGGACAGAACAGTGAATAGACCACTGGACTTGAAGTCAGGAAGATCTGATCCCAAATTTGACTCCAGACACTTGCTAGCTGTGTGGCTCTTTGTTTTTCAGTTTCCTTTAATATAAAATGGGCAAAATAATAAAACCATCCTCAGGGCAGTTAAGAGGATAAAATTGGATAATATTTCTAAAGTGTTTTACAAACCTTAAAGCACTATATAAATGACAGTTATTATTTTTATTATTATGTTACATGTAAAGAACATAGCATAGTGCCTAACACATAATAGGTGCTATATAAAAGTCAGCTATCATTATTGTCAGAAAAGATGAAAAGTGATGGCTAGCCTGAGTACTGCACTGATACCCATGAAATACATTTAAAAAAAAACCAAACCCTAACACTTTGCTTTTTTGTGCTGCAGCTGCAGTTTCAGCCAAGAGTATGGTCCGGCTTCAGAAGAGGCTTGTCATTAGCATCCTTTGATGTGGAAGGAAGAAGGTATGGCTTGGCTCCAATGAGACCAATGAAATCTCCAACACCAATTCCCATCAGCAGATCTGGAAGGTGATTAAATATAGGTTGATCATCTGGAAGCCTGTTACTGTCCACTTTAGTTCTCAATGTCAGAAAAATACTCTGACTTGAAAGAAGAACAGGCACATGGGCATTGGTAAAATAAAGGATACTGCCAATTCTCATATGCCTGAGAAGGTGACCTGGGTGAGGAGAATGAGGATTCTGTGCTGCCTACTCTAAAGATATTGTGAATGCAAAGATTGACCACTGTATGTACTACAGCCTGTACTTGAAGGTGAAGGGAAATGTGTTCAAGAATAAGCAGATTCTCGTGGAGCACATTCATAAATTGAAGGCAGACAGAGCCTATAAGAAACTTCCGACTGACCTGGCTGAAGCTCACTGGTCCAAGACTAAGGAATCATGAAAGCATCAGGAAGAGTGTCTACAGGCTAAGAAAGAGGAGATCATCAAGACTGTCCAAGGAGGAGAACAAAAAAATATTTACCCCTATCTCCTCTGCACAGAGTACCCTTCTATTTGTCTCATGCAGTAAACCCTAACAGACTGTCAAGAGAAAAGAAAAGAAAGGTAGAAAGAAAGAAAAGACAAAGAAAGAAAGATAGATAGGAAGGAAGGAAGGAAGGAAGGAAGGAAGGAAGGAAGGAAGGAAGGAAGGAAGGAAGGAAGGAAGGAAGGAAGGAAGGAAGGAAGGAAGGAAAAAAGGAAGGAAAGGAAGAAGGAAGGAAAGTAGGAACAAAAAGAAAGGAAAGAAGGAAGAGATTAGATCAATGCTTCTGATAAGTTGAGTAACCCCATTATTGAGGATTTATGGGAGCAGATAGACAAGGGTCGCACAGGATGAAATCTTTTATCCTGCAGTAATGGGGGAAGTACCTATCAATGAGAAACCATTGATATTTGAAAGAAGTACAAAGAGATGTGAATGACAATCTGGCACCTAGTTCAGTGCCTTGCACACAGCAGGCATTTAATTGTTTATTGATTGATTAAATCCAACGCCTGGCATATACGCTTTGTTCCGGATAAACTAGTCTACTTGCAGTTTCCGTTTTGTCTCCCAACACCATGACTTTACCCAGACTGTCCTCTATGCCTGGAATGTACTGCTCTCTCACTTCCACATTTGAGAATCCTTGTCTTCCTTCAAGGTTCTGCTCACAGCTCTGCTTCACTTAAATCCAATTCTCTCGCAAGTCAAGTCATCACCCTGCTGATGTCATTGGTCCTCTTTGAGAATGAAACAACAAACAGCTGCCATCTTCTATGTAACGCCTTTCACTAGCCCACCAGTTATTAGTAAGCATTCTTCCACATCCACCTTATTTTATAGATGCTTTATTCACATATCTGTGTGTATGTTGCATCCCTCTTGAGGGAAATGATCATTTCCTCTTTTATTATGAGTGCCCAGTATTGTGCCTTTTACATTACTAATAGTATTAATACTAGCTATCATTTTTATAGCACTTTAAGGTTTGTGAAATGCTTTACATATGTTACATTTTAGCTCAACTACAATCCTGACTTTTTTTTAGTCAGCATCAACTGTAAGATTATCATTACTATGATTGTCATTATTGTTTGAGCTGAACCTGATTTCATTCCCAAATGGGAACTCCCAGTGTAGAAATGCCATCCATAAATGTCAAGCATCTCAGTTGTTTTTAAAAGTTTATTTTATTTTTTTTTTGCATCTCAGTCTTTTTTTTTTCAAGGCAATGAGGGTTAAGTGACTTTCCCAGAGTCACACAGCTAGTAAGTGTCAAGTGTCTGAGGCCAGATTTGAACTCAGGTCCTCCTGAATTCAGGGCTGGTGCTCTATCCACTGCACCAACTAGCTGCCTCCCTGCATCTCTGTCTTAATGCAGTTTTAAGCTTAGTCAAAAACTACACTAAAGCTTTCATAGTAGGAATGTAATAAATCAATGCAAAAAATCTTATCAAAAAGAATTTTATCTTCCTCCTTATCATCATCTTTAGAATTACTCCTCCCAATTCTGTTGGGTACATAGAAACTGTTAACACGTGCTTTGTTTTGTAGAGAAGTGCCATTTGCTGGCTTTGGCTAATGGTTGCTTCTAAGCATATCACCACACCCTAGGGAGAAACCATTACCCTTCAGAAATCATCCCTGGAGGTTACGGTGCCCACCTAGCCTCTGTGTCCTCTACCCAACAAGGCGAAGAGATTCGCATGCTGGAAAGCCTTGATTAAAAGTGAAAGTTTCAGAACAGATGGCAGGGGGACACAGCTGCTCACACACTGGGGGAGCTAGTGCTTGGCCAGAGAAAGGACGCTCACAGAAGATGGACACATGGTTGGATGCACCTTCAGATGGACATACAAGCTGGGAAAGAGACCCAGAGTGAGAAAGAAGCAAAACCAGATTCACAGCAGCTTTTTAAGAAATGCAGGGCCTAAGAAACTGGGAAGGGAAGAGACTACTTACTTTTACATTCTTCTTCCCACTACTATTTGAATGGTGGAGAGCTCCCCCTCTTTTTCTTGTTTGTCCTTCATTCTCGAAGAGGACCATGACATCTGGGAGATGATGTCATGACTTGCAGTGAGTTGGATTTAAGTGAGGGAGGGCTGTGCAAAGTCACCAACCTTCTCTCCTCCAGAGCCATATGGGTCTAGTAGCAAGATATTGATCAGGATGACTGGAGAGAGCCCTGAATGCAGTGGGAGCCCTTGGCCTTTTTAAGCTAAGATCTTCCCTAGGTCTCAGTTTATCTGAGGCAGCACCCATTCACTGATTCCCCCCACTCTTGTTATAGGCTCACAGAATCACAGACTTAGCATCAAAAGGAGTCTTGAGCATCATTTACTTGTACCCCCACCTTCATTTTACAGATGAGGAAACTGAGTCTAGGAGAGATTAAATGACTTCCCAAAGCCATACAGATAGCAAGTAGGACTAGTATAGAAACCCTGATTATTTGACTTGATGACATCCAGTCTTTTTTCCACTATACTATACTTTCTTTTATTCTGAAAGGTTCCCAATAAGTTGGGCAACCCCTTTATTGAGAATTTATCAAAGATGCACAAAGGTTGCACACGTTGAAGTCTATTAATGTTATCTTGTATCTCTGTCAGTGACATTGTGACAGTATTTGAGTTTTAGAAGCTAGCTAAAGGTTGTTTTGGAGAATGAATGATAAATCAGAGGCGACTTGTAACAGGCTGGAGGATTGATGATTTCTGATCCTCCAGGTGCCTGTACTCTATGATGGGAATAAAGAGGTTTTGATAACAGTCATTCCCTTGCCAGTCTGGTGGCCTGACATGTTGGCAGTATGGGCATATTGATTAGTTGTGGCGTAAGATTTCTTTGATATTAAACAAAAGCTGCCCATAGGCTCTGCTTCTTGTTCTTTGGGAGAGTGACCTTTCTTCATTCCTGAAAGTCACATTTGGAATCTTCATTTCAATTTTTGGAGATTTTTTCCCCCTGAATATTTGAAAGCTTTTGTATCTTCCAGCTATCAGTCCTGAGAGCTCCTTTCCAGCTAGTCTGGCTTTGGTCCCTTTGTAGTCTTCCCTGTGGATAAAGGCAGGTGAGGCTGAACAAATGGGGTGGGGGAAAGAAGGGGGGGAGGTGACCTAAAAACTAGGCAAGTAGAGATTTAGATGACTTTCATGCCCTTCACCATCTCATCACCTCTCATGGTACCCACGTGTAAATGTTACTCCCCCAGAGAAAAGCAATACTTTTGTCTTTAAAAAGAGACCAACTTTCACTATTATTATGCCAGTCTTATGCCACTATTATGCCACTATTATGCACAGTCTATCTCATGAGACTGTGCCACTTTGCTAGTCCTCCTACCATTGCTCCATCCTAACTACAAAGTCAATCTTTTTTTTAGGCAGCATAGTTTTTGAGGTATCCACTATGTGGAGAGAGCATTATTCAAGGCCTTGGAGGCAGGAGGTAGGAAAGGGAGTCAAAACTGGGCTTGTTACTTTCACTATCTAATCTTCTACCCTGGATCCTGCTATAGCTATATGGGGTTCCTCCTCCCCTCCTTTCCCTGCCACCCTGAAACAGTGTTTCCAAATTGTTGTTAATGCAGAAAAAAGAATGGTTTTTGGGGAGGCCATGGAGAAGAAGTTAGAAGGGAGAATCTGGGAGGGAATTAAAACAAGGATTCTTGTGTTCTTTACAAAGCTCAGATCAGGACCTTATCATTATCTGCAGATATAACCAAAGAACTCAAAATTTAAAGAGAAACGTTTCCAGGAGGGAAAAAGTAAACTAGATTGAAAAGGTTTTGTGTTTGTTTTTGGTTTTTGCTTTTAGGCAGCACCAACTGCCTATGATTATCATTACTATGATTGCTATTATTGTTTGAGTTGCACCTGATTTCATTCCCAAATGGGAACTCCCAGTGTAGAAATGCCATCCACAAATGCAGAGCATCTCAAAGTCTTAATGCAGTTTTAAGCTTTGATAGCTGAAAACTACACCAAGGCTTTGGGGACACCCTGTAGAGGTGGGCGCTTTAAGGATTAAGTGTCTTGTCCATGGTGACAGAGCTGTTTGAGTCAGGAGCAAGATTTGAACCAAGGGCATAGAATCACAGATTTGGAGCTGAAAGGGACCTCTTAGAGGCTGTTTAGTCCAATTTCCTCATTTTATAGATGAAGAAACTGAGGCTCAAAGTGACTTGCCCATGGTCAAGTCACTCACTATTAAGTATTAGGAGATGAAAAAACAAAAAACAAACAAAAAAAAGGGGGCAGCTAGATGGCGCAGTGGATAGAGCACCGGCCCTGGAGTCAGGAGTACCTGAGTTCAAATCCGACCTCAGACACTTAACACTTACTAGCTGTGTGACCCTGGGCAAGTCACTTAACCCCAATTGCCTCACTAAAACAAAACAAAACAAAACAAAAAGTATTAGGAGATGTATTAAAATCCAGGTCTGGTCTTTCAGGGCAAGTAATACCACATCCCTGGGCCTGAGAATCTCCACATGTAAATTTAGGTTTAGGTGGTGCAATGAATGCAGCACCATGCCTGGAATCAGAAAGACTTGTCTTCCTGAATTCAAGTCTGGCCTCACAGACACTTACTAGCTGTGTGACCCTGGGCAAATCACTTAACCCTTTCTCTCTCTCTCTCTCTCTCTCTCTTTTTTTGTTTTTGCAGGGCAATGAGGGTTAAGTGACTTGCCCAGGGTCACACAGCTAGTTAAGTGTCAAGTGTCTGAGGCTGGATTTGAACTCAGGTCCTCCTGAATCCAAGGCCAGTGCTTTATCCACTGCACCATCTAGCTGCCCCCTCTCTCTTTCTTTTAACAGGGCAATTAGGGTTAAGTGACCTGCCCAGGATCATACAGCTAGTAAGTGTCAAGTGTCTCAGGTTGAATTTGAATTCAGGTCCTCCTGACTTCACGACAAGTTCTCTATTCACTGTGCTACCTAAATGTCCCCACTCCAGTATCTTTGCCAGAATCAGACATGACAGAAAAATTACTCAAGAACAACAAATATGGGGCTTATAATACTTATACCACTACTTCATAGGATTGTGGGGAAAGTTCATCTATGAAACACTGTACCACTATTATTGTCCCTGCTTATACAGGTTGTCAACCTTTCCATACCTAAGGAGGCAGTCTAAAGAGTTACTTTTCCTATGGTTCTCTGATAGAATAGATTGCAAGACAGCCACACCTAATGCTGAGCTACTCATCTTACCATAGTCTCTTTTAAATACTCTTCATCAAATCCATCCAATGGACTAAGAGCCCTCCTCTTGATTAGAGGTTCTTAAAATGCTGCCCATAGGGGCAGCTAGGTGGTGCAGTGGATTTACAGGCCTTGGATTCAGGAGGACCTGAGTTCAAATCTGGCCTCAGACACTTGACACTTACTAGTTGTGTGACCCTGGGCAAGTCACTTAACCCCAATTGCCTCACCAAAAAAAAAAAATGCTGCCCATAGACCCTTTTAAGGGGTCAAAACCATTTTCATAACAATACTAAGACATTATTTGCCCATTAAATTATGCCTCTCTTTTCCAACCACACATCTGTATGAGGCTGACTTTTCTTCATAGACTCCAGCCCAAACCACATATTGTAACAGATTGAATGCAGAAACAGTAGATTCTCCCTGCCATTTATAAGCCAGACATTAAAGACATTTGCAAAAATATGTAAAACTATGCCATTCTCAGTAATTTTTTTGTTTGTTTTAGAAAACAGTTATTTTGGGGGCCCATGATCATTTGTTATTCTTTGGAATAGGCGTGCCTTTTTTTTTTTAACCTTACTATCTTCCTCTGAATATGAACCCAGATCTTCTTTTATACCATAGTAGTTATCTATAGTCAGGTTCTTTTTCCTCTGGCTACTCACTTTTATCTTTGTTTTATTTTTAGCAGCTGATTAATGTAATCAAGTTTTTTTTGTTTGTTTTTGTTTTTGTTTTGTGGTACAATGAGGGCTAAGTGACTTGCCTAGAGTCACACAGCTAGTAAGTGTCAAGTGTCTGAGGCAGGATTTGAACTCAGGTACTCCTGAATCCAGGGCTGGTGCTTTATCCACTGTACCACCTAGCTGTCCCCCATTTTATTCTAAATAAGCAACCATAGTTCATGAAGAGTGGGTTCGGGGAGTTTTCCAACTAAGGATTGTTTTATTCATTGTATTTCTAATCGCAGTGCCTAGGACAGTGACTGGTGTGAAGCTGTCAGCTTTAAAAATGTTTGTTGATTAAGATTGTTTTTCTCCTCCATTCATTATTTGCCTTATTAGTAATTTTCAGCTGATAATATTGTATGACTCCACAGTCATATAAAATAAACCTCTTAACCATTAGAACAGCCTACGGGCGTTACCTTTTACTATTGGTATTTGTTGGAAACAAAATGTGATGTGTCGATAAACAGATGAGATTCCAGATTTCCAAATAAACAAATAAACTTCACTTTCAGACTTGGTCTAAAAGACAAGGCTAAGAGCACTGGTTGTCTGTGCAGAGAGATGCTGCTGCCACCTATAGGCAAGGATGGTTAATGACCATTTCCATATTGTTAGCCTACACTTAAAATTTGGAGGCCAGAAGGAATTTTCTTTGTGAATGTAACAGATGGAAATAATAAAAGTATTAAGAAAAAAATCCCTGTTCTTCAATAAGCCCTTTTGAGTATCTTAAATGGGCTTTTATTTAAAATTTTAAAATTTTAGTTTTAAAAAAATTACATTTCTGTTAAGTAGAAAAGAGTCGTCACATTCAGGTAAGTGTCATAATTTGAAGTTGCAAGCCACATATATCAGATTACTTTCTGTCTTGGGAAGGAGGGAGGGAAGGGAGGGAGAAAAATTTGGAACTAAAAATAAAAACAAATGTTGAAAACTATCTTTACATGTAACTGGAGAAAAATAAAATATTATTAAGATTGGAAAAATAATAAAAAACAGAAAGACTGCATGTCACTTGTCATTAAACCCATTTCTTCTATATGAGGTCTCTGAAAGGAGGCACCATCTCCTGGGGGCACTGACACTTGCTTATCAATATTGTAATTTGCTTATCTTTCTGGTACACTTGTTGACTTCTAGGGAGAAATATCAGCAACTTCAAAATTTTTTTCTTCAATCAATGTCACCTCACCGTCAATGTTCTTGGTGTCATCTTCTGTCTCAATTATTTCTGCCAAAGTAGAGGTCTTTTTTCCCCGAAGTCAACTTCTCAACTGTAAAAGAGGTGCTCCATGGGAAACTCATTCCTTTTTTAATGGCAGTTGTGTTGATGAGGTGTTAATGAGGGAAAAGCCACCACTGAGCCAACAGAGTAGAGACAACGAAGGCCTTCCTCAGCATGGTACCAAATGGAGAATAATTAGAGAATGAAGAGAAATGGTTTCTCCATCTCCATGTCTTTGGAAAGGATAGCCCCACACCTGCAATATATTATTTCCTCACCTCTTCCTCAAAGAATCCCTAGGTTTCTTCAAAGTTTAAATGTCACCTCTCACAAGAGGCCTTTCTTGATCCCACTAGTGCCTCCTCCAGTAAAAAGTACCTTGTAGTTTATTTTATATGTATTTGTGAATGTAATTGTTCGCACCCTATAAAATGTGAGCTCCTGAGGGCAGAAACTTGCCTTTGTGTTCCCACAACCCTAGCACAGTCCCTGGCACATGGTAGGTATTTAATTTGTTGATTGAATAATTGTTTATCCTACACCTTGAGCCCTGAGAGGGAGAAGTAGTCAGCTACCATCTGGGGATCCCAATTTACCAGGGTCAGAGTGGGTTTGGTGAGTGAACCCAGAGAGGATACTGCACATATACTGCTATTCAATTTAACATTATTAGATTTGGCTCATTAGTCTTTTGAGATTCTGCTGGCACATAGTGGATGCTTAATAAATGGTGATTGATTGACTTATCGATGCCCTCCCTTTCAATGTCTTTCAATGTGTAAATTATTCCTCCCAGGTTCATGCTATTTGCAGATTTGATAAGGGTGCATCTGTGTCTTCATACAAGTTGTTGGTGAAAATGTTGAGCTGAATGTGGCCAAGGACAGATCTTTGGGCCATACTACTATATATTTCCTTCTGAGTGAATGCTGACCTATTTAAAACTGTGCTGTGGGTCCGTTCATTCAGCTAGCTTAGTATCCAGCTAACCTAGCCTTGTCTCTCTTTTTTATAAGGATAACGTAACAGATTAGGAATCACAAACCAGGAAAGATAGAGTAGGGCCTAGCTATGGGACATAGATTTTCTTCCTTCCCTTCTATGGCTGTATTATGTCTTGAATATGGAATTATTTTAAGTGGAATCACTGTCAGTAGAAGATTACCTGTATATACATTAATAGACTACTGATGTCTGTGATTATTATTATGATTATTATTATTATTATTTTGCAGGTCAATGAGGGTTAAGTGACTTGTCCAGAGTCACACAGCTAGTAAGTGTCATGTCTGAGGCCCGATTTGAACTCAGGTCCTCCTGAATCCAGGGTCGGTGCTTTATCCACTGCACCACCTAGCTGCCCCTTATTATTTTTCAAATGAATATATAGGGCTAACACAAGACCTATCCTCTGACTATTTAAATTTTCCTTAGAAGAGGTGAACATAAACTCTTTCTTTCTATTTAGAACTGTGACTGGCTGGAACTGTGGTATATGTTGGTATGCATTTGTGTACAGGTCAGCACATTCTCTGTGTAAAAGGAGGACTGAATCAGCAGGAGCCATTCCTAGAGCATGAAGAGTATTATACTCTGTCTCCTGCCAACCCCCATGGTAGAGCCTGAGGAATCTGCTTCTGGAAAGTATGAGGAAGGGTTCCACTCCCAGATTCAGAACATGTGTAAGTATTCTGTTCCAGTCTGCTGACTTCATGGTCAGCGTGGGGGTTTGGGGTTAACTGGTGACTAGAACCTGAAAGGCATATAGAACATCCCCATGGGGCATCTTAAGTCATTCTTCTGGCTTAGCTGGTTTTCCTGAGGCAATAAGTTACATGAGGAAGCAAAGAGGAGGGGAAAGGAGACCTCAGGCCTTCCCCACAGAGGCCAGCATATGACCCATGAATACAGGTCTCTGTCCTTTGACTCCGTATTTTCTCCTTTCTTTCTTTTAGGTGAAGGAGTATTGGACTGGGCTTTGACCTGACATGCTTTAAAAAGTTGGGAAACTAAACCTCCAGAGTTATGGGAGCTGGAGCCTTGTGGCAAATTTTTGAACAGCCCATTGACCCAATTGATCGAAGGCAGCCAAGAGGGAGCAGTGTGATATCCATTGGTTGTGCTGCACCTAGAAGGGAACTTCTTGGGGAAAATACTCGGAGCAACTAGTTTGAGTTTGAACCTACATTCCTCAGGGACTGAGGTGGTATAGGGGAGAGTAGTCTTCCCTCCCTTCCTCCCGATAATGCTTTATAACTTCTCTTGCTTCCCAATAAATAACCCTTTGTAAAACTTAATGGATGCTAGCTGGTTAAACGATACTGGGGCATGAATCACTGGCCATTAACACTGGGGAGAAAGTACCAGAATGGGGACTTGTTTGATAGTATTAGAAAAGGATAGCCCATCCCCTTGGGTTCTAGTGGTACTGCTAAAGGGGAGATATAGCTGACTGTGTTTTGGAGGACCCAAATCTAAAGGTTACATCTGCAACTAATAGTCTCAGGGTTGCCTAGATCACTGAGGGGTTGTAATTAGCTCAGGATCAATAAATCTTTGTTAAATTGAATTGAATTCTCTCAACCAACTGCAGTTTGTCTACACACCCTATTATTTTAGTTTCCCTGTATTTTAGCCCCACTCTTTTGCAGGAATTAAAGTGAAGGCTCACTTTAATCTTAAACCTAACTCTAGGGCAGCTAGGTAGCTAAGTGGATAGAGCACTGGCCCTGCAGTTGGGAGGATCTGAGTTCAAATCATGGACTTCTTTGAGAATGAAGGACTAACAACAAAGCTAACTCTAACAGCTTAGAAATAGGTATGCTAATTCTTCTTTTTTTCCTGGCTTCCATCTTCTTTGCTTTTTAGACTTTGTGATGAACTATGAAGGAAGTGCCTATGTGGGGATTTTCCAGTTTTTGTCTGATATTTTCTTGGTATGGTGATAACTTTTTGAGAGATCTGAAACAGTAGTAACTGAAATTCAAGGTTGTATTTCATGTAGAAAAATGTTGATTCGACACATACTACACTCCAAAGAAAATTGCATGAGAGTTTATTTATATTATACCACTTCTTTAAAAATTGGCTTAATTATAAATTTGTTCACTGTTTTTGTCTGTTAACCAAGCAGTCAGCTTAGAGGCTGGTTTAATACTGATCTCTTTGATTCAACCTGCATATAGTAGACTTTTTCTAGTAAGGATTTAAAAACATTATAAATACAAAATCACAAATGAACACAAATATTCAAAATACAGACAAGAATAAAAAAATTTACATGAAACTACAAACCATCATTATTTAGGGTTTATTTTTGTTAGATGGCTATATTTGACAAGGCAGCTACAAATATCTTGGTTGTTACTAAGTTACTTTCTGAATTCTTAATTCTTTTCTGTGTGTTTTTCAGAACCTTGTTACTATTTTATTATTTACATAATGGCTGTCAGTGAGAATATATCTATAGAGAGATATATTGATTATTGAGATAAATGGATATATAGATTGATTCTAATTTATTCACTCTACATTTGAATTAATTTCTTATAGCACAATAATTATATTAATTCATTAATCAATCATTCAATCAACACACACACTTATTAAATGTTTACTATGTGTGAGCATTGTACCAAATGCTAGAGATACAAAGACAAAAAATCAAAGTCTCTATCCCAAAGCAGTTTATGTTGATAAACCACAATTTTTTCCACTTACCAACTGTTGGTATTGGAACCACTTAGGTAAAAGGGTAATGAATAATTTTATAGGGCTTATTGTATAAAAGTAGACATTTTAAAATAAAGTTTTCCTATTTATGAAGTATACCCATAGACAAAGATGTCAGTGAATTTATGTTTTGCCAATTCACAAGTTAAAATTCTTTCAATCTCTGGGTTTCCGTGATATAATTTCCCCACTGAATTAATGATGGAAGATATAAAGGGAGCTAAAATTCCTCCCTCCCAAAGATGTTTCAGAAGGCACACTGTGTAATTTGAACTACCCAGCTGTCCCAGGGGAATCATGATGGACTGTAACCATGGGGAAAAGATTAGGGTGCTATTCTGAACCTCTAGGACCATAGGAGACATTGATATGTGTAGGAGATACCTAACCAAGGTGCTGAGAATGAGAGAACATTAGATGGTGTAACAATACCCTAAGCCAACATGAAATAGGGGATAGAAACTCATTTATTTGTGAGATCCAGAGGGAAGCATATTCTTCACTCCTGTGTGTGAACAAGGCATCCTTGGAACCATGATACGAGGAGAGGTTCTGACATAGACAGCTAGGGATTCTAGAGATAGATTTTCCCCTTGTAAAAGGTAAAAAAAATAATGTCATCTGTTGGGAGCTGAAAAGCACTGCAGGGCAGACAGTTTGTGGCCTTAAAAATTTAAAGGGGCAGCTAGGTGGCACAGTGGATAGAGCACCAGCCCTGAAGTCAGGAGAACCTGAGTTTGAATCCAGCCTCAGACACTTAATACTTACTGGCTGTGTGACCCTGGGCAAGTCACTTAACCCCAATTGCCTCGCCAAAAAAATAAAAATAAAATTTTAAATTAATTAAAAATTCAAGGCAGTGAAAGAGATTATGGAAGAGAGCAATGATTTTAACACCCATAGAAAGTTACTAGAGGTGTCAGTGCTGATGATGATGTCTCTGTGCACAAAATATGAAAGCCTTCATTGCTGACCACTGATGAGGGATTCTGACTGTCACTATCTCAAGATATGAGATGCCCTTGAAAAGGTTAACTCCTCACAAGATATTAATTCCATGTTTCCTCCTGGGTTATACCATTAATAACACATTGAGGGGCAACTAAGTAGTGCAGTAGATAGAGTACCGGCCCTGGATTCAGGAGGACCTGAGTTCAAATCCAGCCTCAGACCCTTGACACTCAATAGCTGTGTGACCCTGATCAAGTCACTTAACCCCAATTGCTTCACCAAATAAAACAAACCAAAACAAAAATAACACATTGAGAAGGACCAAATTATGGTCTGTTCCTATTCATAGGATATCTAACTCAAACTCATTTTACAGATGAAGAAATGGAGGCTAGAGACTTTCTCAAGGCCACATCAGAGGCAAAATTTGAATTCAGGTCCTCCAGTTCCACAGCCCATTTTCTTTCTGCTGTAGCATGCTACTCCTGGGCTAGAAGGTTGAACTTGGCTTTATAAAAGCAAGCTAGAGACAAACCAGACAGAAATAGAGAATAACTACTGGAAGAGAGAGAGATGAGAAAAAAATGAGTTAACTCACAGCAGTTCTTCCAAGGAACTGCTGTCCTCCAGGAGAGGAGGAACTCTGTTGCTTTACTATTGGATGATTGCACTGGTAGACCAGGAAGGAATTCCTGCAATAGGATGGAAATCATAACAACAAGAGCCAGCAGTGGCAGTGCTTGAGTGATGAGGCTTTCAGATCAGCAGATGAGTTCCTGGACTCAACCTTCTGGACCCAGAGAAAAAGTTTCTGAACCAAGTTGAGGCATTTCTAGACCAAGTGACAGCTAGAGCTGAGGAGCAGCAATAGACAAGGCTGGGCTGTGAAGGATGAAAGCCAAATCAGCTAGGTGGAGCAGTGGATAGAGTGGTTGCTCAGTTTGCAATTCTTCTTTTAAAAATATTTGTTCTCAGGGGCAGCGAGATGGCTCAGTGGATAGAGCACTGGCCCTGGAGTCAGGAGGACCTGAGTTCAAATCCGGCCTCAGACACTTAACACTTACTAGCTGTGTGACTCTGGGCAAGTCACTTAACCCCAATTACCTCACTAAAAAAAAAATATATTGTTCTCATCTATTGGGGAAGGGCTTTTGGTATTACATATTTATATCGATTTCCTGACTATCTTGGGTATGTCTTTTTTTTAAGTATTTGATTATTTTCCAGTTACATATAAGGATAGTTTCCAACATTTGTTTTCATAGGATTTTTAGTTCCAAATTTTTCTCCCTCACTCCCTTCCCTCCCTCCTCCCCAAGACAGAAAGCATTCTGATATAGGTTGTATATGTACAATCACATTAAACATATTTCTACATTAGTCATCTTGTGAAAGAAGAATGAAAGAAGAGAGTGGGTAAAGAGAATGACCCTGGTGTGGTCAAGGGTTTTATACTCTTTTGACAGAGGCGGGTCATTATACATTGATCAAAGCTAATTGGTTAGCATTATTCAATTCCATTGGTTGACATGACTTGAGGGTGGTCTACATTAAAATGAACTCTACAGATGACCTCAGGGAAGACCATGCAAAACACAGAAGTGTCCAGTATCTAGGAGTGGTTCTTCACTGATGGAGACAAGAATCTTTCTCCATTTCTTTTGTTCCCTTAGGCTTGTCCCAGACAAGAGCTGAACCTTCTGGAGTAGGGGAGAAGAAAGGACTGAAACTGATCTCTGGGTCCCTCCAAGAAATCCGTTTTTGTTTTTGTTTTCGTTTTTTTTTTAGTGAGGCAATTGGGGTTAAGTGACTTGCCCAGGGTACACAGCTAGTAAGTGTTAAGTGTTTGAGGCCGGATTTGAACTCAGGTACTCCTGACTCTAGGGCCAGTGCTCTATCCACAGCACCACTTAGCTGCCCCTAAATCCATTATTAATAATTATTTTCTCACAGGTAGTAGACTCTTTCTTTATGCTTATATTTTGTCTCCAGCTCTTAGCTCAGTGGCTGGCACATAGTAAATGCTTAATAATAAGTCCTTCTTGCTTTGCTTCTGTGCAAAGTGAGCTTACTATGTTTCCCGTCCATCCAGAGCATTATAAAAGGTGAATGAGACAAATCCCTTTGAGGAGATAGCCCAAATAATGCTAATACAAGGGAGAATATAATAATTTCCAGTGCTTGCAGAATTCGAAAGGATGTGTGGTGTAGCACAGGAGAGAAAATACAGGGTCTGGGGTCAGAGGGCCTTAGTTGGAATCCTGCCTTTGTCACTTGCAAGTTATAAGACTTGGGGAAATTACTTAACTTCCTTGACCTTCAGTCTCTTCCTCTGTGACATAAAAAGGTTGGCCTAGGTGGCTTCTAAAGCTATGGATATTTTAGCCAGTTTATTTGCAAGAAGGAGTTATTTTTATATTTCACTAGAAGATCTCTTTCCAAGGCCGTTAAAAGAAAGCTAGAATTCAAATCACTGGACTTCTGGAAAGAAACTTTTTCAGGATAAGGATGGAGCGCATGTTGCTATCGGTTATATTTGTGTGGGAATGCTGCCCTCTAGTGGCCAAATATATTTCCTTCGGAATAACTATATATCCTAATCAGTGATCCGGATCCATTAGACAAAAGTAGGTTTATTGGACAAGAGGAGAAAATGATGGTTAATGATCATGTTAGGGTCGAGGGCAAGCTGTTCGAATCAATACCTGTTTCTTCTTCATATGTCATAGTAGTTTGCTTTTCAGAATCCTTATCCTCTCCCAAGGTTCATTTTTTTTTTTTTTTTGCGGGGCAATGGGGGTTAAGTGACTTGCCCAGGGTCACACAGCTAGTAAGTGTCAAGTGTTTGAGGCCGGATTTGAACTCAGGTACTCCTGAATCCAGGGCCGGTGCTTTACCCACTGCGCCACCTAGCCACCCCAAGGTTCATTTTAGATATTCCCTCTTAGGGAAGCCAGACTTCCCTAGTTTTCTCAGTTGAAAGTATTCTCACCTTTGCAACCTTTTCCTAGAGCACTTTGGATCATAGACCTGTGTGATACACACCCATATACATACCCAGACACACTAATATACATACATATACATTATACACGTGTATATTATATATGTGTGTGTATTATATGTGTGTGTTATATATACATACTCATATTTATATAACACAATGGTCAGGTGAGATGGGAGTGGTGATCAGGAGCACCCTAATATTTGCTCATTACCAGGATGGGTTTCTTGGTATGAGCATTCATTTTCCAAGCTAGGAATTTATTGCAATAGTAAAATCCCTGTAAGTAAACTCCCTCTATCACTGACAATCTACAACTTACAGTCTTATCTCACTCCTTTGCAGAAGTTGCTTCTTGATTCATAGTCCCATCCCTCTTTTTTTTTTTTTTTGCAGGGCAATGAGGGTTAAGTGACTTGCCCAAGGTCACACAGCTGGCAAGTGTCAGAGGCTGGATTTGAACCCAGGTCCTCCTAAATCCAGGGCCGGTACTTTATCCACTGCGCCTCCTAGCTGCACCGCCCCCCCTCCATCCCTCTTTTTTGAAAAAGTCAACTCTTTGTCTTAGTTGGTGGTCAAGGGTTAGGTGGATGATCCAATTGGTACAAGGATCCTAGTGGGAACAGCTGCCCTGTCCTTAGGGGACCATATGATCTTACACCCAGCACAAAATGGCATCATCACCCCAGTGTCCAGATTGGCAATAGACTTACCTCTCCAAACCCTGCTGTTCTTGTTATCAGCTGCAACCTGGTTGTTTAACCTAGGATGTCTCTGATGGGTGCCAACCTACCCACAAAAAAAACTATATGCTGTTGGAAGCATTAGCAAAATTACTTCATTTGTTCTGACTCCAAAGAGGAGAACCTTTGATTGTCTAGTCTAGTGCTCTCTAGGCCACAGAGCACTTGGCCAGATCTATATCTATTGCCCATGAATTATTATAGATTAAGACTAATGAAATGCTAGTTTTGCAATGTGGAGCTAAAGTCACTTGTCAGGCTCACTATTCCTTAGAATATAGCCTGTTATCAGATTAGTGCTTGGTGCAGTCCAGCCATGTATGCCTTTCTTATATGGATGGAGCAACTGGTAAATCAGGCAAAATGTCATTTCTTAGGACCTAAGTCGTTACATGTGAGAGCTCATTAGGCGAACAGAAGAGGCAGGCTTCCAGGGTCTGGACTGGAGACTTTGGTCTTTGGCACAGTTTCCTCCTGTTTATGAAGGGCACTAACACAGGAAGGACCCGGGCAACTGTGAATTTTTTTTTGGGGGGTGAGGCAATTGGGGTTAAGTGACTTGTCCAGGGACACAAAGCTAGTAAGTGTCAAGTGTCTAAGGCCGAATCTGAACTCAGGTCCTCCTGACTCCAGGACCAGTGCTTTTCCCACTGTGCCACCTAGCTGCCCCGCAACCAGCTGCCTCTAGACCTGGAGTCAGGAGGACCTGAATTCAAATCTGGCCTCAGTCACCCTGGGCAAATCACTTAACCTCTGTTTGCCTTAATATACTGTAGAAGGAAATGGCAAACCACTCCAATATCTCTGCCAAGAAAACCCCAAGTGGGGTCACAAAGGGTCAGACATTACTGAAAATGACCGAACAACAAAATTTCCATTTAGCCATAGAAGTCTCCTGTGTCTAACTGTGTGACCCTGGGCAAGTCACATAACCCCAATTGCCTCACCCCCCAAAAAAGTCTCCTGCGTTCTATTCTCCTTGCTGTGGAGGAGCCATCCTGCATTACCCAACCCATACTAGGTAACTCTAGACAAAGAGTAATTGTATGACTCTGAATCATCTGTTTAGTAGAAACTAGGCGATTGTAATAGGCAAGCAACTGCTTTTCAGAGGTAGTATCATGAGTGGTTGCAGGGGAGCTTGGAGCTCCATAAAGCTAAGCTTATTCTAACCCCCTCAAGTTTGGTCTTGCAGGACAGAGACCTCCAGAAACACAGGCTTTTCAGGGACATAGAGGCAACTCAGTAGCCAAGGGTAGAGCCTCCAAAGCTTTAGCCTGTTCTGGGCTTACTTGAAAGGGGCAGACTTGCAGTTGACTCAGTAAATGGGGTAGGGGGGAGGTCATCAGGATACCTGGGTGGGGAATGTGGGTTCTTCAAACCCAAGGTATCTAATAAGCCTCGGTCCTTCCTTCTTAGATCATGGGGAAGCAAGTGTCAGTGCTTATTCCTGACTGTGCCTATGCCTTTTTTGGTCCCAATCCATGGTATTCCCCAAAACTTGGCTGAGCAGAATGGAGCCTAGATTTACTAGGATGTCCATGCACTAGCCATTGATTGCTTTCTTATTGACGCAGTGGTTTAAGATCCACACCCAAAGCTCCCTTGGGGAGAGGATATCATTGCCTTCTGCTCACCTAGCAGGGAAACCATCTCTGTGATTTCTCTTCTTACTCCCATAGTGCCCAATATTTTCCCAATTTGTTGTCATGTGTGTACATGACCCCATTTGGGGTTTCTTGGCTGAGATATTGGAGTGGTTTGCCATTTCCTGCTCCAGATCATTTCGCAGATAAAGAAACTGGAGCAAATAAAGGCAAATGAGCTGCCCAGGGTCACACAGCTAGTCTGAGGCTAGATTTGAACTCAGGAGGATGAGTCTTTCTGAGTCCAGGGCTAGCACTATATTCACTGTGCCACATAGCTGATTGCTCCTATACAAGTTTCACCAATTGATCAGCTTTCACTTATATACTTATGTGATGGTGGGGAGACCTACAGCTAGAATCTGAAGCTTTCTGGTGAGTTTCTACTCAGAAAGTAGAATCTAATTGACCTTGAGTCAGGCTGGTCATGGGGTGTGGCAGTCTGTGGGAATAGGGCTATATATATATATTCAATCTTTCCAACCCATTTCCTTTAGGAACTTCATCCCCTCCCTTGCAGATCCCCATCTTGGAGCAGGCTGCAGTGAGAATCTATCTTTATGGTACCAAGTGAGAGTAATTCTCTGTCTCAGCTACCTGAGAAAGGAACAAAATAAGTCTTCTCTCTGAAGGTTCTAATAAATTTAGCTGATTCTGTAAAAGTAAGTTCTTGGAGAACTCCTCCCTATCACCCATCCCCAATTATGAAAATCTGATGAGGAAGCACCAGCATTGGCTCTGTAAGACTATGTCCCCAAGAGTCATTGTTCCAGTGACTCATCAGGTTTTTGTTTGAACTTCTCATGCAAATATCCTAGCTCCTTGTTGGAGTGCAGTAATAAAATAATCCTGGGATTTTTTTTTAAACATTGTTGAAAGTTCCCATTTCTTTCTCACTTTTCCTCTCATTGCCCTGTCCGATGGTTCAGTTCCCAACAGGAACTGGAACCTCTGGGTCAGAGACCTCTTTCCTGTCTTCAGCCTGTCAGTCCCCTTTACTTCTGTGACTCTTGTAACTGGTACCATGAAGTATCCCGCCATCTGATCATCCTACCCTTCTCCCAACTCAACCATGATATAAGCCAAGAGGCTATATCATAGCTTATCCCAATTCCCAACTGTGCCAAATACTAGGGACATCTCTGATGCACCATGTTAGTTGAGGTTCAATGTTGAAAAGGAATGAGACACTTAGAAGTCATTGCATAGTTAACAAAAGGAGGTTTAATTTGCCCTAATATACAGCAAGGCTATGTAACAAAGATACAATAGCACTTAGGTTATGTAGATGCATCCCCCTTTGTCTCAATATGGAAATGCATCTGTCCTTCAAGGCAGAATGATGATTCATGTAGTCTTCATACAACTACCAAATTGAAAGGGCCCCAACTCATGAGGGTGATATTTTTGTGCCTTTAATGTGACCAGGAAGCTGTGTTAAGAGGCAGGGGTCGAACAGGTCCCAGAGACAGCTTTGTTGCCTCTGTGGTAACAAAACTAATCTTTTTTGCAGGGAAATAAGGGAACCCTGGTCCAATCATATCATGTGTTCATTGATAAACTAGGAATCACAATGGTGGTTTTGCAGTCCATGTAGCAGAAAATGCATGAAACACTCCTTCCTAAAACAAACTGTGTCATAAAACCATACCGGGAAGCTGTACAACTATTTCTCTGCTTATCCTTTGGAGTAGGTCCATTGTTTAGTGTTATTTAATGAAGTTGACATACAAATTGTTGTACCTTGTATCATTGTCCGTTAAGACCACATTTTTAAGACTTTGCCAGAACAAGTCTTCTGCCTTTGGATTATCAGGCCACTTGAGAACAGAGCTTTTACAAATCCGTCTCCGCAGTCTCAGATACTGAGAATGCTGTAACACTGGCTCCAGGAGAATAAAAATGATCACATCCATATTGTCATCCATAAGTCTCTGCAAGGCTAAGTAAAAAGCAGTTTTAAAATTCCAGTTTTTGGCATATTTTTTTGTTAAGACAAATATCGTCTTTTTGCTTTGGTTAATGCTCTGCATGAGGTTATCAATAATAGCTATTCCAGGGTCCCAATCCCTCTCTTCTAGACAAAGGAGAACCTTCTTTTCTTCACTTTCCTCCAATTGAAAACGGAGCTCATTTATTACCCAGTCAGTAACACAAGTATCTTTGGTATCATAAGCAATAAAAGCATCATAGAATGTTTGGGATGTGGAAATAGACTTATAACCTTTTATTTTTGCTGAGCACAAGTGGTAAATATACCATATGTCCCAATAGAACAAATGATGAAAAGTGGCCATTACCATAGTGGTCACTGTAATAAAAAATGAGAAGGAAAAAAAGATAGCGGCAATAAGATCTGAAACACAGGTTGTTAGCTCCAGTTCCATAATGCTTTTACCTGTTTGGTGTCCAGGGGTGGCACATGTGACATCTACCAATCTAGGAATTGTGACATTAAGATTTTCATCTATCCATTTACGAAAATCCCCGATTTCACAGGTACAAGCAAAGGGATTCCCTCTTAAGTTTAAAATCTTAAGATGATTTGAGGCATTCATATGAAATGTTGACTTGTTGATCATTTTTATGTGGTTATAACTTAAGTCAAGTTGGTAAAGTCCCTTAGCATTAGAAAATAAGTCATCAGGAAGGTATGAAATTTTGTTTTTCCCCAGCAACAGGGTCTGCACTGAAGAATTAGATATATCGAGAGTTATACTGGATAGTGAATTAGATTGTAGATCAAGTAGTCTGAGGGAGTAAAAATATTGCAGAGATGTCCAATTAAAGACACTCAGATGGTTATTGTTTAGCCTCAGTTCCTCAAGGCTGCGAGGTAGATTAAGGAATGCCTCAGTTGGGATTGTGGGAAGTCTGTTGAAGGACAGGTCAAGCCGGGTCAAGTTGTAGAGTTTTTTAAAAATCTCGATGTAGCTTTTATCTTCCTTCTTCCACAAGATGTCTAGGCGATTGCCTTTGAAAACCAATTCCTTTAGGGATTTGCTTATCAGCTGATTCTCAGTTAAGGTGAAAATGCCATTCTGGCTTAAGTTTAACACTTTTAGTTGGGTTAAATTTTGAATAAATCCCAGTCGGTGGGTTATCCCTGCTATTCGGAAGTAATGTTCATTATTACTGAGGTCTAATACCTCCAATTCCTGTAATTCTTGAAAAGCACCATCGTCATCAAAGTCCAGCCTATTTCTAGATAAGTCCAAATATTTGGTACGATTTATAGATGAAAATTCACTTCCGTTTAAAACTTGTGCATTACCATTGGAGGATAAATTCAGACAGACTATGTCATGGAAACTTTCAAATAAGTTGTGATTAATAAAAAAAATACTATTTAAGCTGAGATCTAAGGCTTTTCCATAAGATGTACACTCTGGCTTGATTAAAGGATAAGTATGATGGTAAAAGTTTTTATGTGGGTCTATCATATTATGAACTAATGGTTCATTATCAGTATCAATTGAACGTGGATGAATTACATGATTAGACAATGACAGAGAGTTACTCTTTTCACTCATGCTGTTTGTTACCTGGGGTGAGATTCTGTTTTCTGACAAATAAATCACACTCAAATTACTAAACTCTTCAAATAATGTGAAATTAATGTGATTAATAAAGTTAATACCCAAGTTGATAATCTGTAGGTCTGGAAGCTTTGTTAGGGGTTGAAAATCCTCTTTCCTGAGTTCCTGGAACACATAACCTTTAAGGTGTATTGTCTTGAGATGCCGCAGTGTGGAGAAGTTACCAGAAATAGTAATATACCGTGGATAGCTATTTTTTAGATAGTTGTAAGAGAAGTCAAGAATTTCTAAATTGGGCAATTTTGTTAAAAAGTCCCCAGTGGCTATTTCTCGTACTAAGTAATTAAATTCAAGAAGTAACACCTTTAGATTTGTCATATTGCTGAACCAGGAAACAGGTAAGCTTTTGAGAGAAGTGCAGGAAAGATTCAAATGGGTTAGTTGGCCTAGATTCCTAAAGGCATCTTGATGTATTTGGATGGAAGCACCATTTTCACAGGGCTTACATGGGTATGGGTTATTGAAACACCTTGGACAGTTCCCACTAAGATCCAGAACTATTAAATTTTCCAGACCTTTAAAATCATCTTCATTGACAGTTTTGATATTGTTATTGCTGAGGTAAAGTTCTGTGAGAGAGGGAGGAAGCTTGGTGGGCACACTGGACAAGTTATTGAAAGATAATGATAACACAGCCAAATTGGCAAGGTCTTCAAAGACCCCATTGTCTATTAAAACTTCTTTTTTACATCCATTGCCATAAAAACAGTTCCAACCTAAAAAGAGGTTTTTCAACTGAGTAAGTCCAGAAGTGCTATTTTTGGTTATGTGGTCAATGTTATTTAGGACAAGGCTGAGTGTTGATAAGGAGGGTGGCAAAGAAAGAGGCATTTTTTGTAGCCGGTTGTTTTCTAGTTGTAGTTCCTTTAAATTTGTCAAGTTAAGGAAGGCCCCATTTGTAATGTTCATACCAATTTTACTAGCGTCATTATTCTCATCCTCCACCTGGGAATTTGCATTGCTGTTCAAGTTGATCTTAGTAAGATTGATCAATCCTGCAAACGATTCACTTGTTATATTCATGATGAAGTTGAAAGAAAGATCTATTTCTGACACATTATGCTCCAGCCTGAAGTCAGGAACATAGTGAAGTCGACAAGCTAGGCAGTCAGCAATAACAGAAGAGTTCTTCTTTTTGATGCTGCAGGGATAGTTCCTAGAATTAACCTGCTGTTTGAGGAGTTCTGGGCTGCACGCAGCCAGGATGTACAAACAAGTGAAACTTAAGGATTGGAGAATCATGGTTACCTGAGGAAAAAAGAAAAATGGAAAGGGTTTTAAAAAAAGGTATTTTCTTTTCTTTCTTTTTAAATGGGGATGGGGGAAGTAGGAGGGAGACCAGATGGATTTTTGTTAATTAAAAGAAAATAGGGGCAGCTAGGTAGTGCAGTAGATAAAGCACTGGCCCTGGATTCAGGAGTACCTGAGTTCAAATCCGGCCTCAGACACTTGACACTTACTAGCTGTGTGACCCTGGGCAAGTCACTTAACCCTCATTGGCCCACCAAAAAAAAAAAAAAAGGAAGAAAGAAAGAAAGAAAAAAGAAAGTAAAGTATAAAAATGAAATGGAATTTTCTTTTTTTTTTAAAGTACCAGATTAGTGAAATAATTGAGAGTGTTTAAATAGTAGTGCACCATGTAGATTAATCCCAAATACCTCTCTCTCTCTCTCTCTCTTTTTGGTGAGGCAATTGGAGTTAAGTGACTTGCCCAGAGTCATGCAGCTTGTAAGTGTCAAGTGTCTGAGGCTGAATTTGAACTTAGGTACTCCTGACTCCAGGGCCAATGCTCTATCCACTGCACCACCTAGCTGCCCCTCCAAATACCTCTCTTAAAGTATCTTTGTTTTTGAAGTTCACTGAATCATAGCAAATTGGGTCTATAATGTTTCCCCTGAATTTTCACTTTATGGAACACCTACATATGAAAAATAAACTGAAATGAAAACTATACGATATTGAAATGACAGTAGGTCTTTATTCTGTCTGTGGTGGCTACCAAAGCAATGTGGCCTTTTCACACTCATTATTGACAAAGTTGTATTGCTCTAGTGATGAAGGTTGTAATACCATTCATTCATTCATTTTTTTTGTGAGGCAAGTGACTTGCCCAGGGTCACACAGCTAGTAAGTTGTCAAGTGTCTGAGGACAGATTTGAACTCAGGTACTCCTGACTCCAGGACTGGTGCTCTATCCACTGAGCCACATAGCTGCCCCCATTCATTCATTTTTTTTTTTGTTTTTGTTTTGTTTTTTTGTTTTTTGGTGAGGCAATTGGGGTTAAGTGACTTGCCCAGGGTCACACAGCCAGTAAGTGTTAAGTGTCTGAGGCCGGATCCGAACTCAGGTCCTCCTGACTCCAGGGCCGGTGCTCTATCCACTGCGCCATCTAGCTGCCCCCCATTCATTCATTTTTAAGAGAAAAATTTATGTAGGAAGGCAGTATTAGTGCATTGGAAAAGAATGTTGGCTTTGGAATCACAATCCTGGTTTCAAATTGTGCCTTTAATACTGAATGCCTCAGTTTTCTTATATGTAAAATGGAGGGGTTGGTTTAGTTGGCCTCTGTAGTCCCCTACAACTTTTTTGGGGGGTAGGCATGGCAATGAGGGTTAAGTGACTTGCCCAGGTTCACAAAGCTAGTAACTGTCAAGTGTCTGAGACCGGATTTGAACTCAGGCCCTACTGAATCCAGGGCCAGTGCTCTATCCATTGTACCACCTAGCTGCACCCCAACCCCTTGTAACAATTGGAATGATGCCACCTGCTGGAGACTTACTGTAGAAAAGTTCCGCCATGAAAGGAAGGTCTTTGAGGGCAAGAACATGCTTCTTTTCTTTGGCATCAGGAAGTGACGTTGGCTGGTGTGAGGAGGAAGGGGGATCTGGGCACTCTATCTTGCGCTCTTTCCTTTGGACTCTGGTGGAGAGCGGAGCTAGAAACGTGCTCTCCCTTTAATAGATAGGAATCTAGGCCTTTTCTTCTCTCTTTACCAAATTCTTATTCTCCTTAATAAATGCTTAAAAGTCTAACTCTTGCTAAAGCTTATAATTTATTGGCGACCACTCATTAGATATTTTAGACAGACTAGCTAGAATTTTAGCCCTTAACACCCTACAACTTTCAATCTAAATTCTCTATACAATGAACTATTCAAGGGGCTGGGACAAGGGAGAAGAGACAAAAATAAACAGAAATAGTCAACATCTAACTCTTTACATACATTATCTCATTTGATCTGTGAGTAGACACTGTGGGTATTATTATCCCTATTTTATGAATGAAGAAACTGAGGATAAGATGGATTAAGGGGCTTTCCCTCCAGAACTAAAATTTGAACAATATTGCTCTTGATTCCAAATATAGTTCTCTTTCCATTATGCCAGAGAAATGAGGGGACGCTCTAATAGCCAAGATAAGGCATATCCACAAATAACTAAATTAGAATAAGGTAATTACATAAAGTAAATAGAGCAGCCAAGTAGCCCATGGATAGAGTGCCAGTTCTAGAGTCAGGAAGGCCTAAATTCAAATCTGGCCTCAGACACTTACCAGCTATGTGACCCTGGGCAAGTCACTTAAACCTGTTTGCCTTGGTTTCCTCATCTTTAAAATGAGCTGGAGAAGGAAATGGCAACCACTCCAGTATCTCTGCCAAGAAAATCCCAAACGGAGTCATGAATAGTTGGACATGACTGAAACAACTGAATGACACATCTGTGTCTATGCCCATATTAATATCTATAACTATGAATATTTATACACATATATGCATATAGATATATGTATATATGTTTATATGTGTATATATTTGGGGGGGTGAAAGGGAAAGAGTAATTTTAGGGGAGAAGAAATCAGCTATATGGAGAATTGATTAAAAACAGGTGGGCTGTGGGGCAGCTAGGTGGCGCAGTGGATAAAGCACCGGCCCTGGATTCAGGAGGACCTGAGTTCAAATCCGGCCTCAGACACCTGACACTTACTAGCTGTGTGACTCTGGGCAAGTCACTTAACCCTCATTGCCCTGCAAAACAAAACAAAAAAACCAAGAGGGACTAGAGTCAGGGAGACCAATTAGGCAGCTATAGCAATAGTCCAGATGAGAAGTGATAGAGTCATGAGCTAGGATTGTCACTGTGTGACTAGAAAAGTGGTGGATATAAAAAATGTCACCAGCACATAGCGATTGACTGAGTATGGAGGGGTGAAGTTGTGGGAATATTTGCAGATGACTCTGAAGTTGTCATCCAGGTGCCTGGAAAGATGGTTCATTCAACAGAAACAGGCAAGTTAGAAAAAGGAGTGGTTTTTGTTTTTCTTTTTTAAGGGAGTAGAAAGTGAATGGGAGAGAGATGAGGGAAGATAATGAGTTCTATTTTGGACATGTTGAGTTTGAGATATGCATGGAACAACTACATGGAAATGCCTAGAAGGCAGTGAAATGAGGTGTATACGTTTGGGAGTAAACTACAGAGAGATAATAGATGATTGAACATGTGGGAGAAATTAAATCATTCAGAAAGAAAGTGTGCAATGAGGAAAGAAGGGAGGGCCCAGAACAGAGCCTTAGGGAGCATCCATACAAAGTCAGTCAGCAAGTATTTACTAAGAATCTATTGTGTACCAGGTACTATACCAAGAGCTAGGGATATCCCCCCCAACCCCCCAGAAAAAAAGAAAGCAAAAAAGAGGCCTTGCCCACAAGGAGCTCATAGTCTAATCAAGGAGACAATGTAATTGCAAATAAAATAAAATTTAAAACTATGTACAAACAAGATACAAAAAGGTATAAATTGGGGATAATCTCAAAGGGAAAGCGCTAAGATTAAGGAGGCCTGGGAAAAACTTTTTGTAGAAAGTGAGAAATTAGCTGAGACTTGAAGGAGTCCAGGGAAGCTGGGAGGTATATATGAGGACGGATAGAGTTCCAGGCATGGGACAACCAGTGAAAATGCTTGGTGAGAGATGAAGTGTCTGGGGGCCAGTGTCACTGGATCACAGAGGAATTCTAGTAGAGTAAGGTGTAAGAAGCCTGGAAAGGTAGGAAGGGGCCAGGTTATGATGTACTTTAGTTTTAGTTTTAGTTTCTTCTTTTTTTCCAGGGCAATGGGGGTTAAGTGACTTGCCCAGGGTCACACAGCTAGTAAGTGTCGATTGTCTGAGGTCACATTTGAACTCAGGTCCTCCTGAATCCAGGGCTGGTGTTTTATCCATTGCACCACCTAGCTGCCCCTATGATGTACTTTAAAAGCCAAACAGAGGGTTTTATATTTTATCTTGGAGGAAACAGGGAACCACTGGAGTTTATGGGACAGACGGGCTTGATATGGTCAGACTTGTGTTTTAGTAAGATCAATTTGACAGTTGCTCTCTAGAAAGGGAGCAGAGTGTAGATCCAACAAAGGATATTGAAAAGAAGTGGATGTATGGATAGGAAGAATACTAGGAGGGGGTAGCTAGGTGGCACAGTGGATAAAAGCACTGGCCCTAGATTCATGAGGACCTAAGTTCAAATCTGGCCTCAGACACCTGACACTTACTAGCTGTGTGACCTTGGGCAAGTCACTTAACCCTACTTGCCCCACCAAAAAAACCCCAAAATTTTTTTTTAAAAAGGAAGAATACAGGGCGGCTAGGTGGCGCAGTGGATAGAGCACTGGCCCTGGAGTCAGGAGTACCCGAGTTCAAATCCGGCCTCAGACACTTAACACTTACTAGCTGTGTGACCTTGGGCAAGTCACTTAACCCCAATTGCCTCACTAAAAAAAAATTTTAAAAAAAAAGGAAGAATACTAGAAGAATGTGTCACAACAACTCAAACAAGAGAGTGTCTAGGTGTAGAGAAGCAAGTAGCTATCACTGTCAAGAAGTTGAAGATTGAAAAAAATGACATTAGAGTGAGTACAGTTGTCCCTTCCACATCATGACTTTGCCCAGCATGCTTTTGATAGATCGTGGGTCAGCATAAGAAATTAAATGGGAATTTGGGGGGAGTTCTGTAGAAGCTGCAGATGACACACGAAGGCCAGCAGACAACACAGAAAAGGTTTAGAAGCTCAAAATGCATAAAATAGGTGTATAGTATCATATAATATCAACATATTTTATTTTTAATAATGTAAACACCCCATAAAAAGAAAAAGAAAAAATTCAGACTTCTTCTCTACCACGAAGAGAGGGCCAAAAAATTTTATGCAGATTTTCCAGGTTGTGGAGAGCACCATCTCCCAAACCCTGACAAAGTGGAAGCGATAACTGTATTTTCAGTTGAAGTGTGGAGTCAAAAAAACCTGAATTTCTCAAGAAGAAACTGGGAGTGGATGAGAGGTATTAAGTACAAACAACTTTTTTCAGGAATTTGGTAATGAAAGAAAAGAATGATATAGGACAATCATGAGGATAATAGATTTAGTGCTAGATAGGACCTCAAAGGCCATCTTATTTAACCTACTTATTTGCCAAATAACAAAACAGAGGCCTAGAGAGCTTAGGCAATTTACCCAATGTCACACAAGCAGCAAATGGCAAAGTTGGGATTTGAACCCTGGTCTTATAATTGTTGTTATTAGTAATAGCTAACATTTAGATAGTACTTACTCTGTGCCAGACACTATGCTAAGCACTTCCAATTATTATCTCATTTAATCCTCACAACAACCCTGGAAGGTAAAAGTGTCATTGTTAACTCCATTTTACAAATGAAGAAACTGAGGCAAAAAGAGGTTAAGTGGTGGGCCCACAGTCACACAGCTACTAAGAATCTGAGGCTGGATTTGAACCCAGGTTTTCCTGGATCCAGGCTTGGCATGCTATCCACTGTGCCACCTAACTTCCCCAAAATAATAGGAACTAATGTTTATATAGCATAAACATTCCAGTACAGGTTCACCAATATCAAGCAAGGTCCCATTTCTGCTTATTTTTTATCTTTTCCAGAGAGGTCATCACCAGCAGGAAATTTATGAATGATGAGGAGGTGGGTTAGACATTAGGAAGAGGGCAAGGGAGCTAGCCTATGGACATCCCTCTTGTTCCACTGGTATACATGCAATAGTATTGAGACCTAAGGGGAGTCCATCAGAATGTTGCATGGGTTCTCAATGGAGGATTTACCAGAGGATGTGGTCAAAAGTTACATACACAAAAAGGTGTAGATGGGTTGTGATTTGTATTATTGGAGAAAATAGCCACCGTGACGAGTTCACAGATTCATAAAAATATGAAACTATGCAAAGAGGTTAAATTTCTTTCCTGGGAAAAAGAAGCTTAAAAACAAAACAGGGCAGGCAAGTGGCACAATAGATAGTGGATAGGGTGGGAAGACCTGAGTTCAAATTCTACCTCAGACACTTGACTTTACTAGCTGTGTGACCCTGGGAGAGTCATTTAACTCTGATTGCCTTGCCAACAACAAAAACAACAACAACAAAACTCAAACAACAACAACAAAAACTAACCAGTTCTTTGTTTTCCTATCAGAACTCTTTTTCCAATCAGCATGGAATTATGTGGTTATGAGAAGGTGCCCAGTGGTGCCCAGAACCATGAAATCTAGGTTTGATGGTGATGACATTTTGGAATCTGGGAAAACTGGAATAATTCAAAATTTTGTTGCTGACCTCTAAGACCTTCTCAATTTGAAATTGTATGATTTGTGGGTCTGTGGTGTTTTTCTTTTAAAGAAACACCTTGGGGGCAGCTAGATGGAGCAGTGGATAAAGCACTGACCTGGATTCAGGAGGACTTGAGTTCAAATCCGGCCTCAAACACTTGATACTTACTAGCTATGTGACCCTGGCCAAGTCACTTAACCCACATTGCCCTGAAAAAAAAAAAAAAACCAAAAACAAACCAAAAAAACCCAAAACACCTTAAGACAAAGAGAGAAATAATGAGTTTGATTTAGCAGCCACTTGCTTCAGAATTAGTTGTTTTTCTGAACAGAGAGAATATAATAATAAAAAATAATAATATCATTTATATAGGACCTACTATATACCAGGCACTGTGCTAAGTGCATGACAAATATCATCTCATTTGATTCTTTTTTTTATTTGATTCTCAAAACACTCCTGGGGGCTAGGTACTATTATTCTCTCCATTTTACTGTTGAGGAAACCAGGTACGATAGGAAAGAAAAAGGATCCTTTCTTGACTACCCATAGTAGTATCTTTCTGTGCCAATAAAAGGGCAGTTGTCTATCAGTTTTCATGCCTTACTTCTCCTTTAAAAAAATGGCTTTAGACAAATATGCCTATAAACATATTTTTAGAAAATTTGTCCAATCCAAGGAAAAACATACTTTCTATATAACTGATTTATTCAACAGACATGACCCAGAAAGCTGTCAAAAATAAGTCTTAATTTATGTTTGTTTTCTATTAAAAGAAAATTTTATAAAGAATTAATTTCAGAAAAACCTGGAAAGACCTATATGAACTGATATATAGTGAAGTGAGCAGAACCAGGAGAACATTGTGCACAGTGACAGCAGTATTATTCTATGAGCAATTGTGAATGACTTTACTCTAAGCAATACAATGATCCAAAACAATCCAAAAGGACTAATGATAAAACATACCATCCATCTCCAGAGAAAGAACTGATATTGACTGAACACAGACCGAAGCATGCTATTTTGCATTTTCTTTTTTTAACTTGAATCTTTTTATAGAAAATGATTAATATGGTAATGTTTTACATAATTACACATGTATAACCTATATCTGTTTGCTCACCACCGCAGGGAGGGGGGAGGGTAGGGAGGGAGGGAATGAGAGAGGGATAGAATTTGGAACTCAAAACTCTAAACAAACAAACAAATAAATGAATAAATAAACAAAAACAAACGAATGAATGAATGAATAGATAAATGAAGGAATAAATGAATGAATGGATAGATAGATAGATAGATAGATAGATAGATAAAAAAGAATAAATTTATACAAGTAGGCTTGAATGACAACCCAGTGCCTAGAATAGTGTCTCGCACAGGGTAGGTGCCTAATAAATGTTTGTTGAAATGAGCAATTAAACCTCCTTATAACAGTAATTCTAATATTAAATTTATATTACAAATACAATATACATTGCATAAAACATATTATATAGTTGTCGTTCTAGAAACATAACTCCTACTAATGGGTTTTTTAAACTTACAAATAGATTGTTTAATAAAATCCTATTGGAGAGAATTTTGCCATGAGTTACAACCATGGAGGGGTTTGAATTTCAAAGGACTGGCTAACATGCCTCCTAGAAAAGAGGAGTAAGGGCTTTATATCCTCACCTCTACCTCCTGGCTTTCTTTAAGGTCCAGCTAAAATCCCATCTTCTACTGGAAGCTTTTACTGATGTCCCTTAATTCTAGTGCCCTCCCTCTGTTGATTATTTCTAATTTATCCTGTACATAGCTTATTTGTCCATATTTGTTTGCATGTTGTCTCTCTCATTAGACCATGATTTCCTTAATGACTGTCTTTAACCGTTTTTTGTATTCCCAAAACTTACCATAGAATTTGCCTGGCACATGGTAGGTGTATAATAAATATTTATTGAGTGACTAACCCAGACATGACATAGGGGCAGTTGAGAAAGCCGATCAAGAAGTTCACTGTCCTACTATAGGCCTCTTACCTTGTCATGAAACAGGAACCAATAGGCAGCTAATTCACAACTCTTGTTATCTGTTTAATTTTGATGTCCTTTTAGCTACTAGTTACTAGAATGCATTAGGGATTCTCAACTATTCTCTCTCCCTCGTTGCTCACATTCATTCAGTTGCCAAGCCTTTTTAATGACCAGACCTTTCAAAGATCTGTATCAACACATTAAGGACTATCTTAGTATATATAGGAAGACCCAGGTGCCAATCCCTTCTTCCCCTAACTCCCCAACAAATGCTCTCCAGAAACTCTGTGTTCTAGAAGAGTAGTCCATCTGTATTGGGAACTATGATAGGTCTCATTCATACAGAAGTAGCACATATTCTTCAGCACTCTTAGGGTCTGCAAAGGTTCTTTATTTGTTTGGTCCTCACACTAGCCCTGTGATGTAGGGCTTTTTGTAGATGAAGATACTGAAACTGAGAGAAATTAAGTGACTTGTCCAAGATCACATGACTAGTGTGTGTCTAAAGTGGTACTGTAAGCCAGGTCTTCCTTATTCTACGTCTAGCTTTCTATCTACAGTGTCATAATAGATGTAAACATAATGCCAAATGAAAGCTTGACTCTCCTCCTTCTCCCCCTTTATCTTCCCCCTCTCCCTGTTGCCCAACTGAATGCTTAGGCATGACCTAGGTACAGCCATAGATGGCTAGCTTTGTGAGTGCTATTTGGCTTTTCACCCTAATCTATCAAAAATGCAAGTCATTCTAATGGGCCATTTTATATAGAGATCATGAGGAATTCCAGGGATTGTGTAGATGAGTTTGGCACTTTGTATGCTGGAACTTATTAATAGCTGGTATTTGAGAAGAGATAAATCAAAGTAGGGGTGTCATTAGATTCCACTGGAATACTGCCATAAAAATCAAGTTACCTTTACATGATACTAAATAAAATAGAGGTGTGACATCTGTCAGCTTATTGGATCAACAAGAGGTAATGTGGAGTGATGGAGAAATCCCTAGACTTGGAGTCAGGAAGGCCTAGGTTCAAATTTACCTCCAACACATATTTTCTCAGTGACCTTGCACTCAATAGCTCCATTCAATGCTTAGAAGACTCTTCAATTGTGGAAGAGTTGCCAATTTGGATAGCAGAAGGATTATTCAAACCCAGGGTTCCTTATACTGATGAAATAATAAGTGTGGGACCCTTCCCATCTCCTTGATAATTTAGGTTTCAAAGAGGGGTATGTACATTGTATGCTTTAATTGCCTGTATTGATTAGATTCAGCAGATTTGGTTTTTCACTTCATTCTACAAAGATCTTCAATCTCAAGAGTACAGCTTAAAACATACTGGTTTTAAAGTTCTTGTGCAAAATAATGATGTCTTAAAACCACCTAACACATATCTCAAAGTTTTACTGACAAATCACTGATTCAGAGTCGTTGTACTCATCCATTTCAATATAACATTTAAAAAAATATTTTTGTTATCCTTAAATTTATAGATTTGTCTTGCTACAAAATACACCTCTCAATTATGTTTAAGAAATCCTTACAGTTTAAATGTGTTTCTTTTAAAATTAAATGGGGGAGGGGGGGGCAGCTAGGTGGTGCAGTGGATAAAGCACTGGCCTTGGATTCAGGAGGACTTGAGTTCAAATCCAGCCTCAGACACTTGACACTTACTAGCTGTGTGACTTTGGGCAAGTCATTTAACCCCCATTACCCCACCAAAAAAAAACTAAATGGACCTCAGGGGCAGCTAGGTGGCACAGTAGATAAAATAAAGCACTGGTCCTGGATTCTGGAGGACCTGAGTTCAAATCCAGCCTCAGACACTTGACACTTACTGTGTGACCCTGGGCAAGTTACTTTACCCTCATTGCCCTAAAAAAAATAAATAAATAAAATAAATGGACCTTACTATAGAGAAACTGAAGCAGATAGAGTTTAAATGACTTGCCCAAAGTCACACAGCTAGTATGTGTCAGAGGCTAGATTTGAATTCACGTCTTCCTGATTCCATGTCTTCTCTCCCCAACTTCCTAAAGTGACTCATCTGTAATGAAATCCCCACTTTATTACATACTCTGATATTCCAGAGGGGGGAATATATTTCATGAGACTCTTTTCCCTTCCATTGCTGCTCTGTGGACTCCTCTTAATGCCTCTTAAGGTACAATGGATAGAGTGTCAAATAGTGAGAATATTTTCTTTTATGGTTAGTTCAGTGCTCGAGGGGGAATTATGATAAGGAGCAAGAAAAAGAAGGAAAGAAGGGAGGGAAGAATTGAGGGAGGGAGGGAAGGAAGACCTGAATTCAAATCTAGCCTCAGACACATACTAGCTGTGTGACCTTGGGCAAGTCACTTAAACTCTATATGCCTCAATTTTTCCATCTGTAAAATGAATATATTAATAGCTCCTAAAGGGGGATGGAAGGTATGGTGGGGGAATAATTTAGAACTCAAAAAATATCTTTACATGTAATTGGAAAAAAAATTTTTAAGCAACATCAAACAACATGTTATTTATAAGAAACATACTTGGAAATTAAAGACTCACACAGAGTTAAAATTAGGGCCTGGAGAAAAACTTATTCTGTCTTAGATGAACTCAAAAAAGCACAGGTAGTAATCATTACCTCAAACAAAGCAAAAGCAAAAATAAACTTGATTAAAAGAGATAAATGGAGAAACTAGATTTGTTTAAAGGTACCACAAACAATGAAGTAATATAAATATTTAACATATGTACATCAAATAAATAGTTTATGAGTGATGAATATTATCTATAATCATTGACTTTTATCCCTAATTTCTAGCTACATGCTCAGTTAAAATTCCCTGCATACCATTTGCGTCTCTGTAAGAGTAGAGAGAATTTTTCTTCTGTCATAGGGGCATCAAAATTTCCCCTGCATGGCTCTGGAAAGGGTATTGTTATACCATGTGAAACAAAAATGGCAGAATCAAACTGAATTTCTTTACTGTAATTTTCCAACAATCACAAAATCTCAGAGTCAGAGACCACTTCAGAAGCCAGCTAGTACAACTCATAACTGCTCAAGAATCCCTTCTGAGACTTACCCAAGCAGCCACCCTTTTCTTGAATATGTCTGGTGATATAGAATGTGCCATCTCCCATTCTACTTTTGACCAGTTCTAACATTAGAAAATTTTTCCTTACATCAATCCTAAATCTACCTCTTCCTAATTCCCTATCTATCCCCACCTTTGTTTTGAGCTTTGTCTTGTAGGCTTAAGAACAAATTTAATTCCTCTTAGATGAGACAGACAGTTCCTTGCATACTTGAAGACAGCCATCAACATTTCTCCCCCATAAGTCTCCTCTTATCTAGGCTGAGCATCCCTAGTTCATTCATATAGTGTGATCAAGAACCCTAATTAAATAAACATGATCATCAGCACTTTGAATTTAAAAATTTAGTCTCAGGATCATGTGAGCTGACATATAAAAGAAAGAGAATGTATAGGTAGACCTTATGATAAGAGTAGAATTTGAATTGAGATCTTCTTAACTTTTCCTAACAACTTTATGACAGACTATTTGTATCTAAACAATCATGATATATCTTCAATATAGTTTGTATTATGACAGAATCATATTTTCATTCAAGAAATGACAATATGCATATTGTTAATGTTGAAACAAAGGAGAAGACTTACCATGTTGGTGTCTTTTTCATTAATGTTCTTTATGTCTTTGAAGCCCCAGGAGCTTGTTGGATAAGGACTATGAAGGCTGCAGGAACACAGAAAGGAAGTAAACCAACTAAGTTCCAGAAATTAGTTCCTCTGCAAGCAATAGAATCAACTTTGTTATTTGCAGAAGTTTACAAGGGAAGAAGGAAGTAGAGGTTACTTAACTGTCACCAATATATATATATATATATATATATATATATATATATATATACATATAATATATTTTATTAACTGAAGCAATTAAAAAATAAATCTGAAAAGTGAGACTGCAAAAAGGCTTGAATTTAAAGTCATTTAAAAATATACCCTTCCCCAGAATTTGCTCTGAGTCAGGACCATAATAATAATAATTTTTAAAAACATAGTGAATGTAATCTTAAGATAGAAGTGAGATTAAAAATGTGATCTACATGGATTCTTTAAGAGGAAACATAGGCCTTTGGATGACTTTGGCTGTTGGTCTGTGGTCTAACCCCTGAATCAGCCAACAGGTTTTAATACTCCCAACCATTGGCTTGCAGAATGAGCACAGGGAGGTCATGTTGTTTCTCTATGCCTGGTTTTCTCAGCTATAAAATGAAGAAAATAAATAACCCTGACTTCCCAATGGTTTGCTAAGAAATGAGTCATAAAAAAGCAATTGGCCAGTTCCCTATAGTTGGAGTGTAGATGAATAACTTTGTCAGTACTGTAGACATGATAGAACCCAGGAAGCTCTATCTCTAGTTTAAACAACCACCCAGAGTTTGTTCATCTTGGTATAATAAATTGGGGTATGCCAGCTTGGGTAGCAGCTCAGGTTGTAAATGTCTTCTTTTAACTCATCTTTCTAACCGTGGGAAAATTGTTTAATATTTATTTCCTTTCAGTACTATCAAATATAATAAAATTTATTTCTAATGATTAATATGACTTCACTGATATGACAGTCCCAGTGTGGAAAGTCTCTCCAGCATGGAGGCAGCCTCTTACATTGGAAAGAATATTGGCTGCGAGTGAGCTAGCAGGCCAGGGTTCAAATTTCCCCCTTATGTGCATGTAAGCAAGCCATTGAACTTCCAAGGGCCTCTGTTTTCTCATCTGTAAAATTAGGGAGTTGGACTCAGCCTTGTAGGTCCCTTCAAGCTCAAAGATTATGATCTATGCAAACCAGCAGCCAACCAGTCTCTGTGACTAGACATTGAGAAGGGTATTGAGAAATTCTAGGGCACTTAGAAGTTAGTGGCTTGTGTGACAAGTCATACCGATAGATAGTATGTACATGAAAAAACAAATCCTTTGGAACCAACCGCATGAGAGACTTCTGAGTCACCGCTAAATAGCCATGCTGAGATTTCCAGACATCACAGATAGAAACAACAAATATATATTTGGCAGATTCATGCCTTCTGGGTACAAAGAGACACAAAGCAGACTTAATTTAACTAGTCTTTATTTATCCTTCTCTTTGCCAGTCAAACTCAGCTTATTGAGACTATGGGGTAATGTGGATAGAGTTCTAGAACCAAGAACAATTATATTCAAATTCTGCCCTAGGCACTTATTAATTGTTTGACCCTGGGTAAGTCCCTTAAATTTTCTCAGCATCTTGCTCATCTGTAAAATGACAGAGTTGGATGTGACAGTCAACCACAAGGGTTTAGGGTGGACAACAAGGTACTAGACTTACTGGGGAGGAAGAAGGGTGATTTGGAGGCCTATAGATGACCACAGCAAGGATCTGGATCGGAGGCAGAGGTGACTCTTGAGCAATGTTGACAAAGGGAAGGTTTAAAAGTGCCCATAAGTATCAAAGCTTATGCCAAGTCTTCCTCTTGACCCTATGTACTGGGGGGACGGGTGGGGTGAGAGAAGGAGCAGCTAGTCTTGGAAAGGGAGTCAAGAAATGCTGAGACTTTCCACAAAACTGGGTTTCAGTGCGTACCAGAAGATAGAAGGAATGTGAGAAGGAGAGATCTAGGATGAAGCTTAATGATGGAGGAGGAGGAGGCCAAGCTAGGGCTAGGATTGTTATTGGGGCATGAGGAGGTACCTTCATCATCTACATTGATCTTACACTGATCTCCAGTGTCCTGTATAGCCCAGATTCCCAAGCTAGTAGTGTGGTTAGGGGAATTGTGACCTAGTGGTAAAGGTGTACCCTAAGACAAAGCTTCTTAAACTGTGGGTTGTGACCCACTATGGAGTCATGTAACTGAATGTGGGGGTTGTGAAAATTTGGCAACAGTAAAAGATTATGGGTACCTATGTACCTGGGGTCATGTAAAAATTTCTCTTGCAAAAAGGGATCGTGAGTGGAAAAAATTTACCCTAGGAGAAGGTTATGAAAAGCCATGACCGTGGAGCCTGGCTTTCCAGTGGCCTGATGAGGAGTTGGACTGGTCAGGCAGCAGGCACTTCTTGGGGTTGGGGTGGGGCATAGAGAAAGGGCGTTTGCCCTCCTCCCTTCCCCTAGCTCTTGGGAAAAAGCTTCCCCAACCTAAGTTTCGATTGCTTTACCCTAACCACTGCTAGGTCCCTGTTCTTCCTTCTTTTAATTTTTTTCTTCTGTCACCATGATTTTAGTTATGCACTTTAAAAATAACCTATTCCATGCATGCCAATTTTCATCAGGAGTATAGAATTTTCTACATGTTCTCAGGCACACGATAGCAAATTGAGGAATTTTCTAGGGGGAGAGGAATGTAATTAAATGGGTTGGGAAGTAATGCTCTTTAATATATTATAAATCCTTCAGTTCCTGGGAGGGTAGTTGAGAGTATGTTCATCCCTCTTTAGGTATTGTAACTCCTTTTACATAGAGGACTTCTCTATTCCCGTAGAAAATAGAAGGGAGCAAAGAAGGAAGACTCATGCATTCTTTCTCCATTCCTTGAGAAAGCCATGTAGGGCTTTCTTCTATGTGCTTATGACAGTTTAATCATATTTAATGCTTACGAAGCTTTGGAAACAGGTGACAAGAGGAAAAAGCTGAGGGTATAGGCAATGTAAAAAAAAAAAGGAAACCGTGTTAAACATCACGTGGGAGCTTGGGGGACTGCCCTGCTGGGAAGCATGTTCATCCTTTCTCTCTCACTACTTATGACTATGGGCTAAGAGATCCAGGCTAATTTCTGCCTTGTAGGGGGAAATCCTCTCTCCCTTTCTTGCCCCACTTCCACGTGCCAGTGTGAAGGGGCAAAGGATGCATATTAGATGCTCCTGATAAGTTCTGGGGACCAGAGGTGGTGACCATCTAGAGAAGAGATCATTGCTGGATTCAGTATGCCCATGGAGCTGTTGTTGTCTCAGGGATGATGAGCAGAAGTTCTCTGAGCAAACTAGATGCTGACTCATCTAGCAGTTTTGTTGTGAGAGGACAGATACATGCCAAACACTTTGTTGGCCCCCACTGAGAATAATAGCAGCTGAGAACTGAACTTTTTTTGGCACAAGGTGGGAGAATGTTGCTCTACCCATAGACAAGGGAGCTCCTGACTGTTCTAAGGGGTATGCACATTAAGGGCGAGAAGGTGAGTGACTCCTGAAACAGATGCATCTGCATGAACGTTATTTGCTTACCTACTCAGATATACAAATGTTCAATGATCTCATCAGTTCTTTCCAGTGATCACACAGCCATGCCTATCCATCCTATGCAACTCTTGTCTGTGTTCTCCCAAAAGTGCACCAAAGAGAGTCCCTTCAACATGCTGGAAATTTTCTTCCAACACCTAAATGGCACAGTGGATAGCGTGTTAAGCCTGGAATTGGGAAGAACTGAGTTCAAATGTGGCCTCAAACCTTAGGAAAGTCACCCTTAGTTTGCTTCAATTTCCTCATCTGTCAAGTGGAAATAGTAACACCACCTACCTTGTTTTGAGGATCAAATGTCATAACATTTGTAAAGTGCTTGGCATGTAGTAGATGTTATAGAAATACTTTTTCTCTCCCTTTCTTGGAATATTTTTGTTTTTTATCCTGAGCTCATTTGATCATGAATGTTCTTTTTTTTTCTTTTCTTTTCTTTGTGGGGCAATGAGGGTTAAGTGACTTGCCCAGGGTCACACAGCTAGTACATGTCAAGTGTCTGAGGCCAGATTTGAACTCAGATCCTCCTGAATCCAGGGCTAGTGCTTTATCCACTGTGCCACCTAGCTGCCCTTTCTCTCCCTTTCTTGAGAAAAATCCCAAGGGAGCACTCTGGCTGCCCACTGTTATCTCTCACTCTTGCCATGTGACCAATTCATGTAGTTCTTTAATGATGTCCTTGAATCCTGTTTTCTTGTTCTTCGATGACTATGGGCCTGTTCACACCCAGAATGTGGCTCCCCATTGTACTCTGCATTATATTCATCTATAGGTCTTGGGAGGTAGTGACTATACACTGATGCTGGTAAAATATTTGTATTGGAAAAGTGGCTCTTTGCTTCCATGAGAATCTTTGGGTCAGTAGAAGTATATGTAATTTTCTGAAAGCAATCCAGCCCATTAGCCACCTTTTCAGTATCTACCTATGCTGTTTATATATACACATTTGGACCAGAGCTACAAGGTGTACATTCAAAGACATGTTGAAATTTGGGCAATAGGCATTCTTCATCCACTTGGTCTTTCTCGTGTGGATGGACAGACCAAACTTCTTTGAGTGATTGCAGATCTTTTACCGGAGACTCTGAAGTGTCTTAGGGTTTCCTGCAATCAATAAAATGTTACTTGTAGGTAGGAGCCTCCTGAGGATCTCACCATTCACAGGGGATTGTTCCTTGACCTGGATTCTGAGCTGAATCTCCTTCCCCATAAAGAATACCTTTGATAAGCACTTATCTCCCTGTTTTATTATATACACACACATATATAATATATGTATATATGTATGTATATATGTATAAATACAGACACACACGTATATATATATATTTACATTTATGTATATTATCAAAGGGTCATAGATCAGAGTTATTTTTGTTGTTACTTATTCCTAGGAATCCTGATTTATCATGATAAAGTACTTTTCTGTAAAAGGAATGTGTAGTGTTTTCTTTACCTGAATCAAATGCTTTTTTTTTTCCTTTTTTAAATTAAATTTTATTCCATTCAAAATTTTTTCTAACTCAGTTATTTTTCTTTTATTACAATATGAGGCCTAAATGATTTTAATAACTGAATTTCAGCAATTGTAGATTTTAGTGGGTAGGAACTGAACCAAGAGTGTGTTGAAGTCAAATGCCATCACATAAACTTGGAGATTAACAGGAAAGTAGGCCTAGGGAAGCAGCTAGATGATAGAGTGCTGGGCCTGGAGTCAGGAAGACCTGAGTTCAAATCTGACCCCAGATACTTACTAGCTATGTGACTGTGAATAAATCACTTAACCTCTGTTTGCCTTAATTCATGGGAGAAGGGAATGGCAAATCACTCCAGTATCCTATGGACAGTATTGGTGAGGTCACAAAGAGTCAGAAATAATTGAATGACTGAACAACAACAAGGTCTAGGGGTACTGCTCATAGAACCCTGTTACAACAACAACAATTGACATTTATAAAGGGATCATAAGCTTGGCAAAGGACTTCCCATTCATTCTCTCATTTGATTCTTACAACAACCTTGGGAGGTGATTAATGGTCTAGTTCTAGACTTCAAGAAATAGAAATTTAGCCACACATTACTTAAATAGAAGTCTTTGGAGTTTATAGACAATATGTAAACCACTGGTAGTACACACCAAAAGGATTTGTACAGTTAGAGCTGGAAGGGATTTTTGAAATTATTGCTTCTATTTTGTAGATGAGGAAACTGAGGCTAGATTAGTGAATTTGCCAATATCACACAAGGAAGAAGTGGCAAACCCGGGATTTAGACTGTCATGTGACTCCAAATCCAAAAGTTAAAGCCCTGCACCACAAGGATGGACATTCCTAGCAACTCTTGCAGTCAGTCAGCTTCCCAACTGTCTATTTTGGTTCTTGATTTTGTTCTTTATTTCATTACAAAACAAAATCAAAACAAAAAAGACATTCCCATAAATTGCTTCTATTTTAGGTTTAGGCTGCTTAAAAATAGCATTGTGGCTCAACAGATTCAATTCAGCTCAATGCAATAAACATTGAGTGCCTAGTAAGTACAAAGACCTATCTATATTGGTCTAGGCATTGGGGATATAAAGACACACACACACACACACACACACACACACACACACACACGCATGCACACAAAGAAATAATTACCATCCTTAAGGAACTTTCATTCTACTGGAGGAAACAACTGATGTTCAGAAAGGGAAATAAAAGGTAATTTGAGTCAAGGAAGAATCCCAGCAACTGGAATATACTGTGAAATTCCCTTGCCTAAAAATGTAGTGAGCATAACACTCATACTGTTAACTTCAGGGAGACATTATAAGGAAATTGTAATTGTAAAATGATATAATGTATATTGTAAAATTTAAAGTGATATAAAATAGGAGTGATTATTATTATGGGCACAGACCCATCTTACATCATTAATTGGTCAGTGGAAACAACATTTTGAGGGTGGTTGGCTCCAGAGGAATGAGGCTATAAATGGGCATTAGGCTAAAGGATGTTACAGCTGGGCATTTACAGTGGGATTTGGTTATAAAGCATTAAGGATATTATCATGAAATGAGATTGATCAGAGCATCCTTGTTGAGGGAATGCAGGTAATGCCTATTCTGTTTTTAGGAGCACCTGGGCTCTCTGACATGTGACTTTGTTCAAGTCTCTTCATCTTTCACCTCTTTGGACCCCAGGTTCCTCCTTCGTAAAACTAAACTTAGGATTTCTCTTTTGCTCTATGGAGCATTTTCTGACACTTAAAGCAATATCACCTGCTGCCTTTGTAGAGACCTTCATTTCAGGAATGTATTTTTTCCTCATATCTTTCTGCTAAAATCCTTCTCTTCAGGGGGCAGTTAGGTGGCACAGTGGATAAAGCATCGGGCCTGGATTCAGGAGGACCTGAGTTTGGATTTGGCCTCACACACTTGACACTTACTAGCTGTGTGACCCTGGGCAAGTCACTTAATCCTCATTGCCCCTCAAAAAAGAAAGAAAAAAAAAGAAAATCCTTCTCTTCCTTCAAGGTTCACACAGCATCTTCTTTTGAAAACTTAATTTTTCAAACTTAAACACACAAAAAAGAGGGCATCTCCATATACACAGCAGAACACAAAAAGAGAATTGTATACAGTTGTTGTCAATTGTATACAGAACTGTGAATCTCTAGTTCATATTGCTTTTTTTTTTTTGGTGAGGCAATTGGGGTTAAGTTATTTGACGAGGGTCACACAGCTAGTAAGTGTCCAGTGTCTGAGGCCAGATTTGAACTCAGGTCCTCCTGAATCCAGGGTTGATGCTCTATCCACTGTGCCACCTAGCTGCCCCTCATAATGCTTTTTAAAAGAGTACATAATAAATCCCATATGTCACTTTAAAAAATGTCCTGCTTATCTTTTTTTTCTGAACTTCCTTCTGCTTTCTTATGTAGATTTTATTTTCATTTTTAATGTATATTTTTAAAAAGGTATACAGAGGCCATCTTTTAATTTAGAATCAGGATTGGTAATCTACTCTATCCTCCCTTTAAAAAAAAAAAAAGAAAGAAAACCCCATTTTCCACAAATAAACAGTCAAGCAAAGCAAAACCATAAAGAGGCCATGTTATTGTTGTTTAGTTGTTTTTCAGTCGTGTCTAACTCTTCATGACCCCATCTGGGGTTTTCTTGACAAAAATACTGGAGTAGCTTGCCACTTCCTTCTCCAGCTCATTTTACAAATGAGGAAAATGAGGCAAACAGGGTTAAGTGACTTGCCCAGGATCAAATAGCTGGTAAGTGTCTGAGACTGGATTTGAACTCAGGACTCCAGGCCTGGCACTCTATCTACTGTACCACCACTCCTTCTGCTACCCTCATGATCATGTACACAAATGTATGTTTTTTTTCTGTACCTTGAGACCATCACCTCCCTGTCAAAAGGCATGCTTCATCATAAGTCTTATGGAGACATAGTTGGTCACTGCATAGATCAGAGTTCTTAAGTTTTTCAAAGTTGTTTTTCTTTATAATGTTGTTCTTGTACAGATAATTTTCCTGGTTCTGCTCTCTTCACTCTGATTCATTTCATACTATTCAAGAGTCTTTGAACTAATCTTTTTTTTACATTTTAATTATTTTTTTTGGTGGGGCAATGAGGGTTAAGTGACTTGCCCAAGGTCACACAGCTAGTAAGTGCCAAGTGTCTGAGGCTAGATTTGAACTCAGGACTTCCTGAATCCAGGGATGGTGCTTTATCCACTGAACCACCTAGCTGCCCCCCCCCATTTTGACATTTATTGCAGTGTAATAATATTACATGACATTCATATGCAACAATTTGTTGGGCCTCTGCCTTAAATTCTAGTTTTTTTATTTTGTTCCTTTAAATTTTCCCTTCAGGATCAGGAAGTTTATTTTCCTTGTGACTGTTCCCTCCCCAGCAATATCCTTCCTCTCATCTACCCTCCCATTCCCATTTATTTATCTGTTGAATTTGATATATTTCTATACCAACATATTTCTTTGTGTGTATGCATGTATATGTGTGTGTTCAATCCTTATTTGTCCATTCAGATAAGAGTGAGGTTCATTTGCTATACACTCTTCCAACCCCTTCCTCCATTTTTGTATATTCTTTTCATGTGCCCCAATAGGATGTTCTGTCCTCTTCTTCCTCCTTTCTGTACTAGTAGATTTCTCTTACTTTCCCATCTCTTTCCCCTTTTAAAAACCTCTTGCCACCTCATAACCAAACCAATTCAACTTCAGGTCCTTTGTTTTCCTTGATTATATCTCTCAATACCCTTTGAAGACATTAAAATTCCAAAGAGACACTTCTCTCCCATTAGAATGTTAGGACTGCATCATCATACGGTTCCTTTCAATTTGCTCAAATACATTTGCCTTTCTAGGTTTTCTTTTGACTATTTTGTTTGTCTCTCAAAGTTCCTACTCAGTTATGGCTTTTCATCTGGAATGCCTGAAAATCCTCTGTTCCATTAAAATCGATTTCCCCCTATATATTTATACTCAGCTTCTCAGGGTAAGTTATTTTTTGCTTATAAGTCTCTCTTTTTCCTTTTGCAATATTTTATTTTTAAATTTCCCCTCATTTATAGTAAAAGCTGACAGATCTTATGTGATCCTGAATGTGGATCCTTAGCATTTGAACTGTCTCTTTCTGAATGCTTACAGTATTTTTTCTTTGATGTGGGAGTTCTGTATTTTGACTATAACATTCCTAGGATTTTTACTTTTGGAGTTTCTTTCAGAATTTGATAGATGGATTCTTTTTATATTCACTTTACTCTCTGATTTCAAACAGGCACTTTTCATTTATGATTTCTTGTAATATAGTATCCAGGTTTTTAAAAAAAATGATGGTTTTCAGAGAGTCCAATGATTCATAAATGATTGCTTTTTCTAGATCAGGTGTTTTGCTATCAGATATCTTACCTTTTTGCCTAGTTCTTCAGTCTTTTGAATTTGTTCTAATATTTATTATTATTGAATAGTTATTGATTTTTATTTAGTCTATTCTAGTTTTCGGGGAATCCATTACTTGGTGGAAGTTGATTAGTTACTCATTATTGACTATAAGAAAGCTTTGTTAATGCCAACTGGTGTCCTTGTGTCCTTCTACCTACTGAAGAGGTCTTGGACCCAATTGATTAACAGTTGCTAATAAATTGCTAATAAATTTCCTTGCTAATAAATTTATTTGCTCAGAAGTTCAAACTTTTGTTTCCACAGTTTCTATTGCCATACTCTCTCTACATATCTATATCTTTACTTCTACCTCTACCTCTACCTCTTATTTCTTATTTCTTATCTCTATCTCTGTCTCTATCCCTACTTCTATCTCTATGTCTACACCCATATGTCAGCCTTCCCTCACTTAAATTCAATTCAGTGCAAGTCATGACATCACCCTAATGAATGACAATGAAGAACAAACAACAACAACCTATGTCTATATCTATACCTATTTGTTGTCATTCAGTCATGTATGACTCTTTGTGACCCCATGGCATGCCAAGGCCTTTCACTGTCTCCTAGTCTGTCTGAGTTCATATTCATTGCTTCTGTGACATCTCTCCTCTGCCAAAACCTTCTCTTTTTGCCTTCAATCTTCCCCAGCATCAGCGTCCTTTCCAATGAGTCCCATCTTCTCATTATGTGGCCAAAGTATTTAAGCTTCAGCTTCAACATTTGTCCTTCCAACAAATAGTCAGAGTTTATTTCTTCAAGTATTGGTTGATTTGGTCTCGTTCCTGTCCAAGGAACTCTCACAAGTTTTCTCCAGCACCACAAAAAGGTCAATTCTGTGACTTTCAATTTGTTACTACTGGAAAAACTATAGCTTCGACTATAAGGACATTTGTTGGCAAGATGATGTCTCTGCTTTTAGTATGCTGTCCAGATTTGCCACAGTTTTCCTTCTGAGGAGCAAATGTCTTTTAATTTCATGACTGCAGTCAGTATCTTCAGTGATCTTTGAGCCCAAAAATATAATATCTGACATTGCCTCCATTTCTTCTTTCTCTATTTCCCAGGAAGTACTGGGATCAGATGCCATCATCTTAGCTTTAAAAAAAAAAAAAAATATATATATATATATATATATATATTAAGCTTTAAGCCAGTTTTTGTATTCTCCTCTTTCACCCTTATGAAGAGGCTTCTTAATTCTTCAGTTTCTGTCATCAGAGTGGTATCGTCTACATATCTGAGATTGTTGATGTTTCTCACATCAGCCTTAATTCTGGCTTCTGATTCGTCTAGCCTGGCATTTTGCATGATGCACTCTGCATATGAGTTAAATAAATAAGGTGATAATATACAACCTTTTCTTACTCCTTTCTCAATCTTAAACATATCTGTTGTTCTGTATTCAGTTCTGTTACTTCTTGACCTGCATGCAAGTTCCTCAGGAGACAAATAAGATGATCTAGTATTCCCATCTCTTTGAGGACTTGCCATATTTTGTTGTGATCCATACAGTCAATAGCTTTTAGTGTAATCAATGAAGCAAAAGCAGATGTTTTTCTGGAACCCCTTTGCTTTCTCCATAATCCAGCGAATGTTGGCAATCTGGTCCCTAGTTCCTCTGCCTCTCTGAAAACCAGCCTGTTCTTCTGGTCAATTTTGGTTTACATAGTGCTGAAGCCTAGTTTTCAGAATCTTTTTTTTTTTTGTGGTGAGGCAATTGGGGTTAAGTGACTTTCCCAGGGTCACACAGCTAGTAAGTGTTAAGTGTCTGAGGCTGGATTTGAACTCAGGTCCTCCTGAATCCAGGGCCAGTGCTCTATCCACTGAGCCACTTAGCTGCCCCTAGTTTTCAGAATCTTAAGCATAACCTTGTTCACATGTGAAATGATCACAATTGTTTGGTAATTTGAACATTCTTTGTCATTGCCCTTCTTTTAGAATCCTGACATAAACTGACCTTTTCCAATACAGTGGCTACTGTTGAGTTTTCCAAACTTGCTGGCATATCAAGTATAATAATTTAACAGCATCATCTTTTAGGATTTTAAAAGTTCAGCAAAATCCTATCACATTTATGTCTATATCTAATCTATCTATATATGTATGTATGAATGAGTATATTAAGTAGATACAAGTTAAATACAAGGTCATTGTTTGAGGCAGGGAGTGGAAAAGGCAGTAATGATAAAGGGGGATTAAGAAAAGCTTTGAGTAGAAGGTAGCCCCTGAACTGAGCCTTGAGTGAAACTAGGGCTTCCAAGAGTTGGATATGAGGATATATATTCCAAGTGTAGGGGACCATTGGAGTAAAGGCACAGTGATAAGAGACTGACTGAATATTGTGATTAAAGAATTACTTGCCAATTTGGCTAAACTGTAATGTGCATGGAGTGGAGGATAGAAAAATGAATTGGAACCAGATTGTGAATTAGTTCATCATTAAGAATTTATTAAGTGCCTACTGCATAGCAGGAACTATGCTGAGCACTGGAGATAAAAAGTTAAAATTAAATACGTCTTGCCCACTAGGAGAGCTTATATTTGACCCTGGGCAATAGTGTACTAAAGATGACTTTTTCTGTAGAGTGTGCTTTTATTCATTAGAAATTGGTAAATGCTATAAATCAGGGTTTGATTTATTGTTTCATTGACTGTCTAGATTTATGAAAGCAATAGAGAAAACGTTAATAATGTAAATTAAATTTAAAACTGCACTGCATACATTTTTTCCCTGAAAACCATTGTTATGCACTTACCAGCATACTCCTGCCCTAATGATAATGTTGTTACCAGCAACATTGTTTATCCTACATTTTTAAAGAGGACCATGGCATCAGGTGAGTCTTGACTAGCACTGAATTGGATTTAAGTGAGAGAGGGCTGTACAAGGTCACCAACCTCACTCTCTCCTCCAGAGCTGACTGGATCCAGTAGCAAGAGATATATATCAGGATGACTGGAGATGTCTCCCAGATGTTTAAGGTGATTAGGGTTAAGCGACTTGCCCAGGGTCACACAGCTAGGAAGTGTCTGAGGTAAGATTTGAACTCAGGTGCTCCCAACTTCTGGGCTAGTGCTCTATCTACTGCACCACCTAGCTGCCCCCAACAGAGAGTATTAAAGTGACCTGTAAAGACATGTACTCTAAGATAATCTCTTTGGTAGCTATATGGAGAATGGATTAGGCTGGGGAGAGATTTGAAGCAAGAAGAGCAATTGGAATGCAATGGTAATTGTCCAAGAAAAGGGTGATGAAGGCTTGAACTACAGTGGCAGTGTCAGAGAAGACAAGGAAACATATAAATGGTGTAAAGTTTAGAAATGACACAATTGACAGCTGATAAGATAGATGTATGAAATGAGAGTGAACAGACAATGATGACACCAAGTTTAGAGTTGGAAGAATGGTGGTGGTCTGGACAATAATTAAGAAAGTTCAAGAGAGGGGTAGGTTTGATAGAAAAGATAACAGGAGGGGGCACAGCTAGGTGGTGCAGTGGATAAAGCACCGGCCCTGGATTCAGGAGGACCTGAATTCAAATCCGGCCTCAGACACTTGGCACTTACTAGCTGTGTGACCCTGGGCAAGTCACTTAACTCCCATTGCCCCGCAAAAGAAAAAAAGAAAAAGAAAAAGAAAAAAGAACGAAAGAAAGAAAGAAAATAAAAGATAACAGGTTCTGCTTTGGACATTTGAGCCTAGAGAGGTGGTCTCCGAAGGTAAAATTAAGTCAAGATGAGTATCTGGACCTGACCAAGTATATACAAAAGAAATGTTCTAGAGATAACAATTTTAAAGGCACTTAGATACCAATTATTGACACATCTCAAGATGGGGAAGGTTTAAAAAGGTTTGAAATGATTGTAGGTGGCACTTATTTTTAAAAAGTCATCACTCCAGGGGCAGCCGGGTGGCACAGTGGATAGAGCATCAGCCCTGGATTCAGGAAGACCTGAGTTCAAATCTGGCCTCAGACACTTGACACTTACTAGCTGTGTGACCCTGGGCAAGTCACTTAACCCCAATTGACTCACACACACAAAAAAGTCATCAGTTCTCACTTAGACTAACATTAGCCTCCTAATTGATCTGTGCTTGTAGTCTCCCCTCCTTTGGAGTCTATCCACTACTTAACCTGTCCTTCCCTGATTAAAAAAATCTCAAGTGACTTCCTATTGCCTGTAAGATAAAATACAATCTCCTCCTTGTTTGGCCTTGTACAATCAGACCCCAATCAACTTTTTGAGACTTATTTCACATTATTTCACATATTCCCCTTCACAAACTCTATGTCCCAGACAAACCGGCCTAAGTAGCTGTTCCTTAAACTGTCCTCAGGAAGCTTTTCTGTCATTGGAAGAAAAATGTTCTCTGACAAGTAAAGTCAAAGTAATTTTAGGCATAAGAAAGCCCAAATAATCAAGGAATAAGTCAAGACTTTAGGGAAAGACAGAGATTCTAAGAGCTGGAAGTGAAGGGAAGAACATTCCAGGAATGAGAGAGAGCCCATGCAAAGCTAGGGAATTGGGAAACAGTATGTCTAGTTTAGGGAACAGTTAGTTGGAGACATGGCTATATTTGAATCCCAGATCCCTTAGTTTAAGCAAGTTACTTAACCTTTTGGTGACTCGGTTTCCTTTATCTGCAAAATGAAGAACTTAGGCTAAATGGCCTTTAATACCTCTTCCATCTCTAGACGAATGATCCTGTGATCCTTCCAACTCTAAATTTGTGCTTCTGTGTAATAGAAATGAGTCAAGAGGGCAGCTAGGGGGCTCAGCGGATAAAGCCCAGACCTGGATTCAGGAGGACCTAAGTTCAAATCCGGCCTCAGATACTTGACACTTACTAGCTGTGTGACCTTGGGCAAGTCACTTAACCCTCACTGCCCCACCAAAAAAAAAAATTAAATAAAAAAAAGAAAAAGAAATGAGTCAAGCAAGTACTATGCTTAGCCATTGATATGTGTGACTTCATTTTCCACTAGATGGCAGGATTGTCATCTTAAGCACGGTCAGGTTTTTTTCTGCTCTTAGGTAAAGTACTGTAATTTTTTTTTTTTTTAAGGATTCTCGACAAAGTGCACAACTTGGAAGACACAGTACTTTAATTGCAAATTTAACAGAAGAAAGCAGCCCCATTTTTCAGGATTTACAGGACTGAAATTCAATTAGTTTCTTTCCCGTCTCTGCTCTAAATCATCTACAGAGTTCTTGTCCAAATTCCCTTCACACTCTAGTCTGCTGCCGAACTCCCTATGCTGAGGAGGGTGGTGAGGCCACAACTAAATTAAATCCTTCAAATAAATCATGTTGCTTAAATCAGCTTGAATCCGTTCAGAAATGCAATACTAATACCTGTCAGGTGAAGGAACATGACATTGAAGCTGCTACAAAGGAGGGAAGAAAACCTGGAATTTTCTCAGGAGGCAAAACATATCCTGATGAGGGTCACTGAGTTTATCATGGGACTTGAACTTGTTGTTCATCCTCTGTTTTCAAAGAGGACCAAAGACATCAGGAGGTCCTCTATTCCTATAGCCCTCCTTTTACAGAGGTAGTTTGAGCATGCAGTGAATAGCATGCTAGACCTAGCTAGATCAGGAAAAACTCAGTTCAGATCTGGCCTCATCCATTTACTAATCCTGGGCAATTCCTTTAACCTCTATCTACCTCAGTTTCCTCAACTGTAAAATGAGCAAAATAATAGCACCTCCCTCCCAGAATTGTTCTGAGGATCGAATCAGGTAATATTTTAAAAGAGCTTGGCGAAGCTTAAAGAGCTATGTAAATGCTAACTATTAGTCTGGTGGTTGTTATAGATTAGGAAGTGAGGTTCAGAGAGATGATGATTTTTTCCAACCTCCTAACATCACCTCAGATTCAGGATTCAAAACCAGGTCTTCTGACCCCTTCTGACCCTTACTCTTTGTACAGTGGTATTCAACACCCTGTCTGCAACACTCCCTAGTGAACCAGATTAAAATGTTATTGGGAAATATTTAACAAAACAATAGAACATAGATCATGTTAATAGCTTTCTAAGCTTAATAAGCTTTCTAAGTCTATAGGCTTCCCATAGGGATCCTTATGTATAGTTTAATGGTTCCTGTTTCTATTTGACTTTAACATTAATACTCTAGTAAATGTTCATTCATTCATTCATTCATTCATTCATTCATTCATTCAAGCAAGGTGCCTGTTGTGAATGACTCACATCTACCTAGGATAGGGCTTACAGAGTACTTTCCCCCACAACAGTCTTGTGAGGTGAGTAGGACAAGGATACCATGTATTATCCCCCTGTCTCAGTCACCACACCTCCTTTAATAGATGTGGAAACTGAGGCTCACAGATGTTAGGTGACTTACCTAGATAACATGCTTAGTAAGTGTCATAGTTGGTATTTGAGTCAGTAATTTCTTTTTTTTTAATTACAAAAGTATTTTATTATTTTCTAGTTATGTGTAAAGATAGTTTTCAACATTTGTTTTTATAAGATTTCTAATTTCAAATTTTTCTCCCTCCCTCCCCTTCCTCACCCCTCCCCAAGACAGCAAGTAATCTGATGTAGGTTATATACATACAATAACATTAAACATATTTCTGCATTAGTCATGTTATAAAAGAAGAATCAGAGCAAAAAGGAAAAACCTCAAAAAAGAAAAACAACAGCACCAAAACCAAAAGAAATAATATAGTTCAATCTGCATCCATATTCTACAATTCTTTTTTTTCTGGATTTGGAGAGCCTTTTCCATTATGAGTCCTTTGGAACTATCTTGGCTGTTGTATTGCTGAGAAGAATCAAGTCTATCACAGTTGATCAACACGTAATGTTGATGATACTGTGTACAATGTTCTCCTGGTTCTGCTCCTCTCAGTCAGCATCAGTTCATGTAAGTCCTTCCAGGTTTCTCTGAAATCCTCCTGCTCATCGTTTCTTACAGCACAATAGAATTCCATTACATTCATATGCCACAACTTGTTCAGCCATTCCCCAACTGATGGGCATCCCCTCAATTTCCAATTCCTTGCCACCACAAAAAGAGTAGCTACAAATATTTTTGTACATGTGGGTCCTTTTCCCTTTTTTATGATCTCTTTGGGGAAAAGACCCAATAGTGGTATTGCCGGGTCAAAGGGTATGCACAGCTTTATAGACCTTTGGGCATAATTCCAAATTGTTCTCCAGAATGGTTGGATCAGTTCACAGCTCCACCAACAATGCATTAGTGTTCCAATTTTCCCACAGCTTCTCCAACATTCATTATTTTCCTTTTTTGTCATATTAGTCAATCTGATAGGTGTCAGGTGGTACCTCAAAGTTGTTTTAATTTGCATTTCTCTGATCAATAGTGATTTAGAGCATTTTTTCATATGGCAATAGATAGCTTTGATTTCTTCATCAGAAAACTGTCTGCTCATATCCTTTGACCATTTCTCAATTGGGGAATGACTTGGATTCTTATAAATTTGATTTAGTTACCAATATATTTTAGAAATGAGGCCTTTATCAGAAGTACTGGCTATAAAAATTGTTTCCCTGCTTTCTGCATCCCTTCTAATTTTGGATACATTGCTTCTGTTTGTACAAAAACTTTAATTTAATGTAATCAAAATCATCCATTTTGCATTTCATAATATTCTCTATCTCTTGTTTGGTCATAAACTGTTCTCCTTCCCAAAGATTTGAAAGGTAAACTATTCTTTCCTCTCCTAATTTACCTATGGTATCACCTTTTATGTCTAAATCATGTACCCATTTTGACCTTATTTTTGTATAAGGTGTAAGATGTTGGTCTATGCCTAATTTCTGCCATACTATCTTCCAGTTTTCCCAGCAGTTTTTGTAAAATACTGAGTATCCCAGAAGCTGGAGTCTTTGGGTTTATCAAACAGTACATTACTAAAGTCATTTATTACTGTGTTTCCTGTGTCTAACCTATTCCATTGATCTTCCACTCTATTTCTTAACCAGTACCAAATAGTTTTGATGATTGCTGCTTTATAGTAGAGCTTCAGATTTGGTACAGCTAACCCATGAGGTCAGTTATTTCTTCAATTGAAGAACTTACCTAATCCCACTTAGAGTGGGGTTTAAGAAAAATTTTTTTTGGCCATAGGCCCTTTTGACAGTTTGGTGAAGCCTATGCCCCCTCTTCAGAATAATGGTTTTAAATGCATAAAATAAAATACATAGTATTACAAAGGAAACCAATGATATCAAAACACAATTATCAAAATATTTTTTAAAATAAAGTCATGGAACCCAACTTGAGAACCCTTGGTCTATAGCCAAAGGTTGTTAGTAGTCATTTCAGTTGTGTCCAACTCTTTGTAATCCCATTTGGGGTTTTCTTGGCAAAGATACTAGAGTAGTTTGCCATTTCCTTCTCTAGCTCATTTTACAGATGAGGAAACTGAGGCAAGTAGAGGTTGAGTGACCTCAGGGTCACACACCTAGTAAGGGTCAAAGGCCACATTTGAACTCAGGTCTTGCTGATTTCAGGCTTAGTGCTTTTTCTACCGAGTCACCTAACTGTCCACAGTCATAGTCAGAGGGCCTGGCCTCATATCCCACCTCTAGAGAGAGGTATCTTATAGCTATAGGCCCATGATCCTATCCTAGCAAGGGGAATGATATAATCAGTTGGTGACTCTGGACCTTAATGGAAAGGTTGGTGGTTGAAGCTCACACAGTGAGTGGGAGTGAAACAAAGTGGTTCTTAAACTTTCCTGTGTCTTGGAGGCCTTGGGTAGCTTGGTGAAGCCCATGAAATCCTCTCTGAATAATGGTTTTAAATGCATAAAATGCATAGAATCACAAAGGAAGGCAGTTATATTGGATAAAATTGTCAAAATAATTTTTTAAAACCAAGTTCACTGATCTTAAGTTAAGAACCCATGCAAAATGGTATTGTTGACTGAGGTGGTATTGGGCTTAAGAAGGGAGTTGGAAGTGTATCAGTCACAAAATAAGGGAAGAAAAATCCTGCAGGGAATACAGCATACAAGTGAAGTCCTCATTAGGTAAGGGTTAGCAATGATTTACGGATCCAGATTCAGGTCACCTCAAATGCCAAGCAGAAAGTCAGATCCAGTTTCTTTAGAAACAACCCTGCATATTTGAGATAAGGAGAAAGGAGACAAATTCAAATGAGGCTAAAAGTCAGGCCAATGCCACCCATAGACAAATTCAAAAAGGCCTTCCCCTGATTAATTAACCCCCCAAAAAGGTATTAGTCATAGTGTATGGCGTTTGCAAGATGAGAGGTGGAAATGAAAGTAAAAATCACATGGTTAATGTTCCTTCATAAGATATCACAGGAACTTTCTTTTCATCTTTGTAGATCACTGAACATTTGTCTTAGGCACATACAGCAGACAAGAAGCTAAGATTCCTTAATGGGGTGAAGGGAAGTGTAAGAAGGAAGAATGTGGGAATGTCTGAGGCGGGGCAGCTAGGTGGTGCAGTGGATAGAGCACCGGCCCTGGATTCAGGAGGACCTGAGTTCAAATCCGGCCTCAGACACTTAACACTTACTAGCTGTGTGACCCTGGGCAAGACACTTAACCCCAAATGCCTCACTAAAAAAAAAAAATACACGAAATAACCTGGCTGTAGCATCATCCTGCTATGTTCACTCAGTCTGGGTCTCCCCACCTCCCCACTGAATCTCAGGGTTTCCTTGTCTCCCTTCCCGTCGTTAGTACTACCCTTATGTTGGAGTTCTTGTCAGCATAATAAACTATAGTTTCTCTTTTTAATTGTTTAAAATTATAAGTTTAATGTCCATCAACAACAAAAACAACAACAACCCCCCCACACATAAACATGCAAAATAAGGAACAAAATCATACACAAAACTCCCAACCTCTAAAACTAAATGTTGTAGTGAAATGTGTTATTCAGTTGTGTCTAATTCTTTGCAACTCCATTTGGGGTTTTCTTGGCAGAGATACTGGAGGGGTTTGCCATTTCCAGCTCATTCTACAGATGAGGAAACTGAAGCAAATTGGGGGAAGTAACTTACCCAAGGACATACAACTACAGCTAGTAAGTGTTTTTTGTTTTGTTTATGTTTGTTTGTTTTTGTGGGGCAATGGGGGTTAAGTGACTTGCCCAGGGTCACACAGCTAGTAAGTGTCAAGTGTCTGAGGTCGGATTTGAACTCAGGTATTCCTGAATCCAGGGCCAGTGCTTTATCCACTGTGCCACCTAGCTGCCCCAGCTAGTAAGTATTTGAAGTCAGATTTGAATTTAGGTCTTCCTGATGCCAGGTCCAGTACTCTAACCATTGCACCACCTAGCTGCCCCTTTAGTAAAATAGAATCAAACAATGAGGAAAAAAAAGAATTTTTGCTCAGTGCTATAGTGTAATACCAGCTCTTATACTCAGCAGTTGGGTAGTCATTTTCAGGTCAATTATTCTTTCTTAGTCTCAATTTCCTCATAGGTAAAATGGAGATAATAATCCTTGTGATACCTACTTCACAGGGATTTCTGTTGTTGTTGTTGTTGTTGTTTTGTTTTGTTTTTGGTGGGGCAATGAGGGTTAAGTGACTTGCCCAAGGTCACACAGCTAGTAATTGTCAAGTGTCTGAGGCCAGATTTGAACTCAGGTCCTCCTGAATCCAAGGCTGGCGCTTTATCCACTGTGCCACCTAGCTGCCCCCCACAGGGATGTTCTGAAGATCTAATGTGATAAAATATGTGTATTACCCACATAAACCATCAGCATTTCTATACATGACCAACAAAGCTCAACAAGAGATAGAAAGAGAAATTGCATTTAAAGTAACGGTAGACAATATAAAATACTTGGGAGTCTACCTGCCAAGACAAACCCAGGAACTCTATGAACACAATTACCAAACACTTTTCACACAACTAAAATCAGATCTGTGTAATTGGAAAAATATAAATTGCTTATGGGTAGGCCAAGCTAATATAATAAAAATGACAATTCTACCTAAATTAATTTACTTATTCAGTGCCATACCAATCAGACTACCTAAAAATTATTTTATAGAGATAGAAAAAAATAATAACAAAATTGATCTGGAAAGACAAAAAGTCAAGAACATCCAGGGAATTAATGAAAAAAAATGCACAGGAAGGTGGGCTAGCCATACCAAATTTGAAGCTATACTATAAAGTGGCAGTCATCAAAACTATGTGGTACTGGCTAAGAAATAGAGTGGTGGATCAATGGAATAGGATAGGCACAGAAGACAGTTGTAAATGACTATAGTAATCTACTGTTTGATAAACCCAAAGAATCCCACTTCTGGGATAGGAACTCAGTATTTGACAAAAACTGCTGGGAAAACTGGAAGATAGTATGGCAGAAACTAAGAATAGAACAACATCTTACACCTTATACAAAAATAAGGTCAAAATGGGTTCAAGATTTAGACATAAAGGGTGATACCATAGATAAATTAGGAGAGGAATAGATAGTTTACCTCTCAGATCTATGGAGAGGAAAACAATTTATGTCCAAATAAGAGATAGAGAATATTACGAAAAGCAAGATCAAAGACTTTGATGATATTAAATTAAAAAGCTTTTGTACAAACAGAAGCAGCCAAAATTAGAAGGGAGGCAGAAAACTGGGAAACAATTTTTACAGCCAGCATTTCTGATAAAGGCCTTATTTCTAAAATATCTTGGGAACTAATAAAATTGTAAGAATCCAAGTCACTCCCCAATTGAGAAATGGTCAAAGGATATGAACAGGCAGTTTTCTGATGAAGAAATGAAAGTTATCTATTCCCATGTGAAAAAATGCTCTAAATCACTATTCATTAGATAACTGCAAATTAAAACAACTTTGAGGTGCCACCTGCCACTTATCACATTGGCTAATATGACAAAAAAGGAAAATAATAAATATTGGAGAAGCTACGGAAAAATTGTAACACTAATGCATTGTTGGTGGAGCTGTGAACTGATCCAACCATTCTGAAGAGCAATTTGGAACTATGCCCAAAGGGCTATGGGACTGTGCATACCCTTTGACCCAGTGGTACTACTGATAGGTTTGTATCCCAAAGAGATAATAACAAAGGGAAAAGAACCCACATGTACGAAAATATTTATAGCAACTCTCTTTGTGGTGGCAAAGAACTGGAAATCGAGGAAATGCCCATCAATAGGGGAATGGCTAAACAAGTTGTGGTATATGAATGTAATGGAATACTATTGTGCTGTAAGAAACAATGAGCAGGAGGAGTTCAGAGAAACCTGGAAGGACTTACATGAACTGATGCTGACTGAGAGGAGCAGAACCAGGAGAACATTGTACACAGTAACAGCAATATTGTGTGATGAACAATGAGGATAGATTTGGCTCTTCTCAGCAGTGCAACGATCCAAAATAGTTTCAAAGAACTCATGATAGAAAATGTTCTCAACATCCAGAAAAAAGAACTATGAATTATGAATGCAGATTGAATCATACTGTTTCTACTTTTGGACTGTTTTTTTCTTCCTTCTTGTTTGAGGTTTTTCCTTTGTGCTCTGATTCTTCTTTCACAAGATGACTAATGTAGAAATATGTTTGATGTGACTGTACATATACAACCTATATCAGACTGCTTTCCATCTTGGGGAGGAGGGAGGGGAGGGAGGGAGGGAGAAAAGAAAAAATTGGAACTAAGAATCCAGTGAAAACAAATGTTGAAAACTATCCTTATATGTAATATGTAACTGGAAAATAATAAAGTTTAAAAAAAAGAAATTTAATTTAATTTTAAAATTGAATGCTAAAAATTGTCTTTACATGTAATTGAAGAAATATAAAATGCCATTAAAAAGTGTTTTGCAAACCTTAAAAAAAAAAAAAAAGAATAGGGGCAGCTAGGTGGTGCAGTAGAGCACTGGCTCAGGATTCAGGAGGACCTGAGTTCAAATCCAGCCTCAAGCACTTGACACTTACGAGCTGTGTGACTCTGGGCAAGTCACTTAACCCCAATTGCCTCAGCAAAAAAGAAAAGAATATATGTGTATTGCTTTGTTGTTTCCTTGACTCATTAGAGTCCAGCAGCAAGACAAGAGTCAAGACTATTGGTGATGGTAAATCTTAGTTATACACACACGTATATGTTGTGTTATATGTATGAATGTGCATATGTACATACATATACTGACACATATATTTTTATATATCCACACACATATACAGTTATCTATTTACATATATCAGTTGCCAACATTTATAAATATGCTATTTATTATGATGATTTATAATAACATCTAGTTGTATGTAGTCAATGTGTATGCCTCTCTGGTTCTGCTAATCTTACTTTACATCACTTCATGTATAGTAGATCTTTATTCCCATTCTTCATTTTTTTTTCCATTTTTCACCATGCCATATTCCATTACATTAACATACCATGATTTGGTGACTCAATTCTTTGGACACATAGATTGTTACCAATTTTTCTGCTCTTATCAGTAAAGAAAGCAACAGTGAACATTTTTCTGTAGATAGGTTCTTTTTACATTTTTGTGTCAATTCTTAAGCAATGGATTCCTTGTCTTAAGAGGTGTGATGTGGCCAATTAATAATAATAATAACAATAACAATAAAACAAAATGAAGTTTGCCACATGGATTGACTCTTCCTTTCACTGAACACTTAGAGGGCATTGAGGGGCTATTAATTGGCCTTATTTCAATATTCTTTTTTCTCAGGGAATAGGGAGGGTGGAGGAGAAGGGAGGAATGCCCAGTCAGTGGAGCAGTCGGAACACACACATTTACCAATTAAGTTCACCATCTTATATGGGCTTAGATCATGGTACCCCAAAACAATTACAATAGTAACATCAAAGATCACTGACCACAGATCACTATAACAAATACAATAATAATGAAAAAGTTTGAAATATTGAGAGAATTTCCAAAATGTCACACAGAGACACGATGTGAGTACATACTGATGGAAAAATGGCACTGATAGACACGGGGTTGCCACAAATCTTCAATTTGTAAAAACTGCAATGAAGCAAAGTGCAATAAAATGAGATATGTCTTATATAGTACTTTTCCATTTACGAACTGCTTTTATAATGATTGTTTCACTTGACACATTTAACAGCCCTGACAGAGAGGTTAGAAGAGGGAACTGAGGCTGATTTGTTCTAAGTCACATAGTTTGTTAGTGGCAGAACAGAACCTCAGATACCACCAGTCTTTGGACTCATAGTCCTGTGCTCTTTCCAGAATGTCACTTTGCAAACTCAAAGAGGTGAACCTAGATGAGAAGCCAGCTGGACAGAGCTGTATAGAGCAGTGGCTTGATGAACAGACACAGCTTTTCTACTTGTTCTTTCTCCACCAGTCCCTTAAGAACGTTGAAGGGAGGCAGCCAGGGCTACCCAATGTCAATTAATCTCTACACCTGAGACGCATTCAGCTCATTGAATGTTACCCAGAGGGGACAGCTAGGTGGCACATGGATAAAACACCGGCCCTGAATTCAGGAGGACCTGAGTTCAAATCTGGCCTCAGAGACTTGACACTTACTAGCTGTGTGACCCTGGGCAAGTCACTTAACCCTCATTGTCCCACCAAAAAAATAAAAAGTTGCACAAAGAGATGGGCAGACAAGCAACCTGTATACATTACTCTATGTCTTCTAGGTACTTATGGAAACTGTGGCCTTCTATTTTCCCTCTGCCATTACTGCAGGAGTTAAACTGAATGGGGAACATAGGTCACAGGGTAGATTTATTGCCAGTACGATAGGTAACTTGCCCCCTCGTTTGGAGGCTGAAATAGCAGACCTCAACAGCAGTTAATTATCTGACATAGCTGATAGTTCAGCCTATTTAAAGGTTGAACCCTCTAACCCAGGGAAAGTTTCAGAGTCCTTTATGCTTTGAGAATTTCTGCAATGTAGCCATGTATATAGAAGAACACAGAAGTATAATGGAGAAACCTCAAACAAAATAAATAGAAATATATGAAAAAAAAGATAAAGTGGAATGTTAGTAGTATTGCAGATTAATAGAAACTTTGGAAAATAACATGACAATATAAAATAAGAATCACAAAACCAACCAGGGTCACACAGCTAGTAAGTGTCAAGTCTCTGAGGCCAGATTTGAACTCAGGTCCTCCTGAATTCAGGGCCGGTGTTTTATCCATGTGCCACCTAGCTGTCCCCTCTGGGTAACATTCAATGAGCTGAATGCGTCTCAGGTGTAGAGATTAATTGACATTGGGTAGCCCTGGCTGCCTCCCTTCAACGTTCTTAAGGGACTGGTGGAGAAAGAACAAGTAGAAAAGCTGTGTCTGTTCATCAAGCCACTGCTCTATACAGCTCTGTCCAGCTGGCTTCTCATCTAGGTTCACCTCCTTGAGTTTGCAAAGTGACATTCTGGAAAGAGCACAGGACTATGAGTCCAAAGACTGGTGGTATCTGAGGTTCTGTTCTGCCACTAACAAACTATGTGACTTAGAACAAATCAGCCTCAGTTCCCTCTTCTAACCTCTCTGTCAGGGCTGTTAAATGTGTCAAGTGAAACAATCATTATAAAAGCAGTTCGTAAATGGAAAAGTACTATATAAGACATATCTCATTTTATTGCACTTTGCTTCATTGCAGTTTTTACAAATTGAAGATTTGTGGCAACCCCGTGTCTATCAGTGCCATTTTTCCATCAGTATGTACTCACATCGTGTCTCTGTGTGACATTTTGGAAATTCTCTCAATATTTCAAACTTTTTCATTATTATTGTATTTGTTATAGTGATCTGTGGTCAGTGATCTTTGATGTTACTATTGTAATTGTTTTGGGGTACCATGATCTAAGCCCATATAAGATGGTGAACTTAATTGGTAAATGTGTGTGTTCCGACTGCTCCACTGACTGGGCATTCCTCCCTTCTCCTCCACCCTCCCTATTCCCTGAGAAAAAAGAATATTGAAATAAGGCCAATTAATAGCCCCTCAATGCCCTCTAAGTGTTCAGTGAAAGGAAGAGTCAATCCATGTGGCAAACTTCATTTTGTTTTATTGTTATTGTTATTATTATTATTAATTGGCGGGGCAGTAAAGGTTAAGTGATTTGTCCAGGGTCATACAGCTAGTAAGTGTCAAGTGTCTGAGGCTGGATTTGAACTCAGGTCCTCCTGAATCCAGGGCTGGTGTTTTATCCACTGTGCCACCTAGCTGACCCCATTTTGTCTTATTTTAAGAAATTGACACAGTCACCTCAACCTTCAGCAACCACTGCCCTGATCAATCAGCAGCCATAAAAACTGGGGCAAAATCTTCCACCAGAAAAAAGATCTTGACTCAATGGAGGCTTTTAAATGATGGTTAACATTAAAGTATTTTTAAAATTAAGGTATGTATGTATGTGTGTGTATATATATATATATATATATATATATTTTTTTTTTTTTTGTGGGGCAATGATGGTTAAGTGACTTGCCCATGGTCATACAGCTAGTAAGTGTCAAGCATCAGGTCGGATTTGAACTCAGGTCCTCCTGAATGCAGTGCTGGTGCTTTATCCACTGTGCCACCTAGCTGCCCAGTATGTATATTTTCTTTTTTAAAAAACCATAATACTATTGTCCACTTAATAGAAAACATAACTTTTATGTGCCCTGGTGTTGTGGGAATGTAATGGGATCCCAAGAAACCTGGAAATCCCAACCCCCAAAGAATCCTTAAACTTTCCCAAGGGAAGAGCAGCTTTGCTTTGAAGCTCCAGGTATTGCCGAGCTGAGCACGACCATGGTACATGGATGAGCAATGTCAAGGTCTGCAAGATGATATGCAGGATAAAGATGGATGCCACATAGCCTACTGATACCCCATTGTTCAAAGATCCCCACCCAGGTGTCTTGCCCTTCCCAGTTTCTTGCTTTGTAATTTCCTTCCCTTTGTTTTATAAACATGCAAAGGACCAGGTCTTCTCTGACTCAGGGGCGGGGCAACTTTTCCATAATGATTCTATTCCCCAGCCATATATTCTTCTCTCCTAATAAATCTTTTTATTTTACAAGATTCATGATGAGCCTCCAATTCTTTGGGTGAGGTAGCCCCTAGATCCACATCGCAAGTCCCCCCAACACTAGGAAACAAAAAAATCATATAATTGCAATATTCTCTTTTTTGTGGTGCTGTGGAACCAAACCTGCATTATGTCCAAGGTCAGCATGTACAAATATGAAACATTATTTTTAAGTGGAAGGAATATGGTTCAAAACATGACATTTTTTAAAATTCTGAACTTTACAAACATAAAGAATATTTCAATGTGCAAAGCAGAACACAGAGAGCACAGCACATAAAAGTGAATTACTACTTTAAAAAAAAAGTACAGGGGGGCAGCTAGGTGGCACAGTGGATAAAGCATTGGCCCTGGTTTCAGGAGGACCTGAGTTCAAATCCGACCTCAGACACTTGACACTTAATAGCTGTGTGACCCTGGGCAAGTCACTTAACCTCATTGACACCCCCCCCCAAAAAAAAAACTGCAAAAAAGTGGACCAAAAGTCAGGATATTTTAATAACTTTTCAAAAAATTTTTCTTTATTTTTCACCATTTATGAGATTTGATTTTTCACACATAATATAAATTCATTTCCTATATATACTGTATATGATGCTATGGTATTGTAAATGAAAAACAAAAAAGTAAAGGAGTTATTAAATATTGAAACCCCTTTGTGACTTTTGGCCCACCCTGTACATTCAACCTATTACTTTCAAAAGTCTGTGCTTCCCTTTGAACTTGTCTAAATTCCTCTTTGCACATTTTAAAACAGAACATTCAAATAATGGTCCAATGACTGAGGCATTGTTCTCATACTTTTTTTTTTTTTTTGCAGGGCAATGGGGGTTAAGTGACTTGCCCAGGGTCACACAGCTAGTAAGTGTCAAGTGTCTGATGCCAGATTTGAACTCAAGTCCTCCTGAATCCAGGGCCGGTGCTTTATCCACTGCGCCACCTAGCTGCCCCTATTCTCATACTTTGTTGCTTGTGATTTTAAGACATGAGCTTGAGGGTACAGGAAACATTGGGATGAAAAGTAAGGCTCAGACTAACAGCTGAAATATGAGTAGACTAGTGGTTTTTCTTTTCGAGAAAACTGGAGTTTTCTTGTACTCATTCCCTCACCCAAACCCTGCCCTTCCACATTCTTACTCTACCCTAAATCTGCAAATGCCTGGGTCCATAAAAGATCCTGGTATTCTTTTTTATGGGCTAGTGTGAGGGGAGGTATGTTAGGGGGTAGTACTGAGAAAGTTCAGGGACCAGGACTATAGTAAGGCTGATGGATCTTAATGGGAGACTGAGAATGAATCAAGGAATGGAGTTGGACAGATAAACGTTGACAGATAATCACTGGAAATGTAGGTGTTCATGTATGTGGTTATTTTTGAAAAAATTTTATTCAGCTTACTGTGCTAAATGTTAGCATAATTGAATGAAATATGGGATGGCTCAGAGCTGTAACTAACAATTTTTGTTTCTGTGACTAGATCATAGTGGAAGGGAGAGGAGGAATCACTTAAAGTACCGCCAGAGAGAGGAGAAAGGAAGCTCAACCTGGGACATCATGGGGCCACTACTGAAGGACTGGAAATGCTACCAGTTTAAGTTTTAGTGTTCAGTGGCAAAGGACCAAACTCCCCAGTTATGGCTCTGAGATACCTACATGAAGGAAAATTAGCTCTTTTTTTCTTAGTAAATATTCCTTTATTTAAAGTTTTGAGTTCCAAATTTTATCCCTCCTTCCCTCCCTCCCTTCCACCCTCAATGAGGCAGTAAGCAATCAGATATAGGTTATACATGTGAAAATTAGCCAATTCTTAAGAAATGGCTTGTAGAAATTCGAAAGGTAGAAATTTTTCTAGGACCAGTTGCTAATATATTTTTAGATTTCTTTCTCTTACCACAAACCACTATACTAAATGTTGAAATGTACCTTATGCCTTGCCTTATGCAATCTTTGGTTTCTCTTCCCCTTGAACCATTTTGATGAATGTTGAATGTTGAATGTTTCATGATCATAAATTATACTTCCCTCTGAAATAACTAAAGTTTTATGTATTTTATGTACTTTAATAGAATAAATTCATGGGGAACATCATTCTATTTTTAATAAAGTTATCTTAAATTTCATTGAATCAGAAGACTTTTATAGGTTGCCAAAATTGAACTACTTTTGAATGTGTGAGAAATGAATATTTCTCTCTTATATTTAATAAGTAATTATTGTATTAGGACCAAAGTTTTTCTGCTTTTCTACTTCCTTATCCAGAAACCAACCAGTGTGGGAAATCTCTAAGAGAGATTTCCCCAGGTCTAAATCTAATCAGACAGTAAAAGTAATTCTAATTTTTGGCTAATGGGTGCATTCCTGCTCATCATGTTTGCTCAGACAGGTCAGGGAAAATGTGGATCCTTTCTTTTTGTCAGACAGGTGATATGTAAATTCACCAAGATGTGGGTGATACTGGTCACATATTCCAAGACCCTCATTTTAATATATCCCACCTTTCATTGTATTAACCAATTGATTGCCAAGAACACCTATTCTTTGAATAGCATATAAACTATGAGCCCACCACCATTAGGGTTCTTAGGTCTAAGAGAGATAAACAAATGACCATCCTCCTATTAAGATGCTGACATTATTAATAAAGTGATTAAAATACCCAGAAACTATGTCTCTTGGGATTTTTTAATTGTAACAAATATTATAGAACTTATCAAATAGCTGACAAATGGCAAATTCATTTTTTTCTATTTATAGTAGAGACTAGGGGTTGTGTCGTACAGGATATAATCAAGCTTTTTTTGGAAATCATTCACTCACTGTATACATACAGGTCTACTTTAGTTGAAACTCTGGGGTATTTCCATGACAGATCTGCACAAGGAGATCCATTTTTAAAATGTACAAAAAAAGTTTAATAACCCAGGAAAATATTGACAGATAATACATCATCTTCCAAATGTCACAGTTACCACCATGTTTAAATTCTACCTCCATAAGAAATTGCATGGGTCACTTTTCAAAAAATAATGTAAAGCATGAATGGATAACTTGTATGAAGATTGTTATGGGCCCCTGGGTATCTCAGAACTTTTATGGGATAAATCAAAGAACCTTCTCCTTGAGAAACTAAACCAAAGGACAGACACACCTAAAGAGATAAGTGGTACTGGATTGGGACTGAGTTAGCTCCAGGACCACCACCCTTCATTCCAGTCTCCCCCAACCCACTTCACCCAGGTCCCTACCAGCATCTTCCACTACTCCCCTGCTTCCATTACAAAAATTTCCCATTGGGGAGGGTACAAACTGAATACATGTTCCTTTTTCCATGAGTGATTTGTCTTAAAGAAAAATTGGGGTGTTACTCAGAGAACCCCACAAAGTTCATAGATAGCTTTAAGTTTATGACAATGCAGTTTGACTTTTCCTGGACCGACTTGCAAATTATTCTTGTCAGATGTTGTACCCTGGATGAGAAAAAACATATTTGGGACCTGGCTGTACAAGTGGGTGATGAATTGTGGGTGAAGTGGGTTGGAAATTGGGCTGGGGTTCCTGGAACTACAGTAGTTCCAACTGTGGACCCAAGATGGGACTATCATGATAGAGTAGACAGGGCCTGTAGAAACCACACAATCACTTGCCTTGTTGAGGGAATGAGAAGGGGGATTAAGAAACTGGTCAATTATGAGAAGGTGAAAGAGATTACACAGAGGCCTGATGAAAACCAAGATCTCTTCATAAGTCGCCTTGTGGACTCTGAAAAAAATATTAATCTAGATCCAGAAAGGGATGTAGGAATAACAGTCCTCAATATACATTTTATTGGGGGCGGCTAGGTGGTGCAGTGGATAAAGCACCGGCCCTGGATTCAGGAGTACCTGAGTTCAAATCCAGCCTCAGACACTTGACACTTACCGGCTGTGTGACCCTGGGCAAGTCATTAACCCCCATTGCCCCGCCCCCCAATATATATATATACACACACACACACACACACATATATACATATATGTACATTTTATTAGCCAATCTGCTCCTGACATTAGAAGAAAACTCCAGAAATTAGACTGGGGTCCTCAAACCCCACCCTCACAACTTCTTGATATTGCTTTTTTTTTTTCGGGGCAATGGGGATTAAGTGACTTGCCCAGGGTCACACAGCTAGTAAGTGTCAAGTGTCTGAGGCCCGATTTGAATCCAGGTACTCCTGAATCCAAGGCCGGTGCTTTATCCACTGTGCCACCTAGCTGCCCACCTTGATATTGCTTTTAAGATTTTTTATAACAGGGACCTTGTGTTAGCCAAAGAGAGAGAAAAGAAGGATCATGCCCACTCCATAGAACAAGCCTCACTAATAGCAGCAGCCATCATGTCTGCTATCAGCAGATCTCTGGGTGGCTGAGATCCTGGCAGCTGTGGTAAACTGGGATACTGGAGTGGGGGACACTCCTCAAAGGTGAGACCATCTCCCCTAAATCCTTTTCCCATTGCAGCCCCCAAGAGGTTGATCGAGCAAAAATCCAGCTCCCTGCAGTCCTGGCCGTTGTGGACTTGAAATTCAGGGGGCTGGTGACCAGCCAGCTCTGTTACTGACATCTCTGTGGCCAAGCCCAGGGTCACACTGGACATAGGAGATAAGTCTATGGGTGACACAGGGGCAACCTCTGTCTTACTCTCTCATTCAGGTCCCACTATTCTATCAAAGCAGCAGGTTGTGGAAAGAGGGGGAAGACCCTTTAAATGTAGTCAGACTCTGCCTTTAATATATATGCATGAAGACCACACATTCCATCATCCCTTCCTGGTTTTACTGTCTTCACCTTGGCCTTTAGTGGGACATGATGTCAAGAAAAAGCAAGCATGGGACTATAGCTCAGTGAGAAATTCCTAGCTTATGGGGTCTTAGTTTAATACATAGACCAGAAGAAATAACCTGTAGCTATCTCACAGTTGTTGATACTGCTACTCTTAAAATCTTTCATAGTAGAATAGTTTAAAATTGGAAATTACTTGTAATGATTAAAAGTTGCAAAGAAAAAAAAAAATTTAAGTCCCTAACCATTGAACTGCACTGAATTAAGAATAGCTTTTTTGGCTTTGGTTTGATTACTTAACTCTGGTAAAGCAGGCCACGCCCTATCTTGAATTAAGGCTTGCTGGCCTCTACTGAAGAAAAGAAAAAAAAAACAGCTACTCTTTAACTCTACTCCTTATCTGATAAGTTTCTGAGGTATGGGTAGAAAGCTTTGTGTATATAGTGTAGCACATTCGACTGATTGGGAACACCTGATTGGTAATTGGTTTTGTTTCAAGTTTAAAAAGAAAACAACAATTTTCCTAATATTGTTTTAAGGTATTATGTTTCTAAATTTTCTTATTATGTATAAATTGGTGAACAATTGCATCAACTATAGTGGAAAAGCAATTTCTCTTATATCTGAATGATAGTGAGATGCAGATATAGAAATTCTAGTATAAGAATCTGGCTTTGTCATCTGTCTGCTATTAGTTATGCATTTTAAAACTGAATCAGAAATACCTTAAGTACAACTTATTTGACATGCACTCTTGTCACCTTAAGTCCTTTTTAATTTTTTTTCCCCTGGTCTCTTTTATATTACTGTTAAAGTCTATTCCATCCATGCTCAAGGCTTCAAACTCATGGCAGCTATGGCCAGTGACTGTACATCTCCCACCCTCTGGACCTCACATCTCTTCAGGCCTTCCCCACTTTCCCCCTTCCCTTCCCACTCTGTGATTTCTTTGACCCCGCTCATCTTGAAGCAGTTAAAGAAGAAGAATCTTTGCCCCTTTTCCTTATACATAGAGAAGTGGGGAATGTTATGGGGCCCCTGGGTACCTCAGATGTTTTATGGGATAAATCAAAGAAACTTCTCTTTGAGAAACTAAACCAAAGGACAGACACACTCAAAGAGATAAGTGGCCCTGGATTGGGACTGAGTTAGCTCCAGGACCACCACCTTTCATTCCAGTCTCCCCCACCCCTTAGGGAGATAAGATTAGCTGTGGCTGCTGCCTTTGTGGCATGAGGAGGACAGAGATGGATTGACAAGATCTGGAACTGCCCCTCACCCAACTTCCCCCAGCCACCACCAGTGGGGGATGGTCCTCCCCCAATAAGGGAACTTTCCACAGTCAGATGATCACCCATCGGATCACCTTCAGACCTCTATAAAAGTATCTGCCTGTCTCTTGCTTGGGGAGAAAGGTATCTCAGAGAGCCATAACTCTGTGCCATGCCTTCTCCTCATGAGGAGTCCAAGGGCTTCTCTCTTGGTTTCCTTTTCCTAGCTCCTAAATAAATTATTGTATTCTAATTAGATTTGTGTGCAAGAGGGTGTAATTTTTTTTTTTGCAGGGCAATGAGGGTTAAGTGACTTGCCCAGAGTCACACAGCTAGTAAGAGTCAAGTGTCTGAGACTAGATTTGAACTCAGGTCCTCCTGAATCCAGGGCTGGTGCTTTATCCACTGCACCACCTAGCTTCCCCAGGGTGTAATTCTTTAAAGAGGAATTCCTAAGAATCCCTACCCCAAATCCCCACTCATTTCCCCATAATAAAAATACTGGACTTTTAGGGCAATAGAAAGAGGTTAGATAATGCAGAAAAATGAGAAAAGAATTAACTGGAAAATAGTAAACTGGCCAATTAGAGCTGGAATCAGCTATATCTTAATTAGATCTTTCTTATTATTGCTCCACCCTTGATGCCCCTTCCATTCTAAAGAAGGGCCCTCAGGTGAGCCATGTTCATTCCTTCATTCCTCTTTGCTTTTCTTCTGACCCACTAACTTCTTTCTCTATCATGATCCCAAGTGGGTACCTTCTCTCCTCACCCATTTTTCAATTTTTTTTATAATTTGTTGTCATCCCCCATAAGAAGGTAAACTGCCCAAGGGCAGGGACTGGAATTTTGTTTCTATTTGTTTCCATAATGCTAAGCATAGTGCTTGCACCCAAAAGGCACTTAATAAATGCTTGTCTTGTTATCCAAATCTATGTCAAGTTTTCACTTTTTCCTCGCCCTTCTAATCTTTTAATGACAAGTGTTTCCATTTTACTAAATTGCTTTATGGTACTCCAAACAAGTCTTATATGTAGAACCATTGTAGGTTAGTAATCAAGGTTATTCAACTATTCTATTTGCCCCAGTTACCCTACCACTGAAATCCCTATTAATGGACAGCTAGGTCGCACAGTGGATGAAGTTTCGGAATTGCGGTCAGGAAGACTTATCTTTCTGCGTTCAAATCTGGCCTCAGACACTTAGTAGCTGTGTGACCCTAGACAAGTCACTCCATACTGTTTGCCTCAGTTTCTTCATGTGCAAAATGAGATGGGGAAGAAAATGGCAAACTTTGCCAGCATCTTTGTCAAGAAACCCCCAATGGGGACATGAGGAGTCAGACATGACTGAAAAATGACTGAACAACAACACCCTGCTACTGACTCCTTGTTTAGGGGGGTTTTCTGCCATAAACCTTACTTCTCTTCTCTGAGCAGTTGAATCAGATGATCTATAATTCTCTCTACCATTTGTAGTTACAAGCCCCTGGCTAGAGAGAACACCCTGATAAAAAACCTCAGTGTGAGATCCCAAATTCAGGTCCAAAATTCATTCTGCTCTACTACACTGCCTTCCCCTAGTTCTCAGATGCCTGTGATAAAATAATGGGATTTAGCAGATGCCCAGGGGTCCTACCTGAGAGTTGATTTAGTATTGTTTGAATTGAGTGAGACTGAGAAACTAAGTACCTACTTAAGGGTGATTGGATTCAGACCACACATGGCTGGCCTCTGAGTGACATGTTGTTTTCAGAGGTGGTGTACTACTGACATCAGCAAGAGACCACTCTCAAATAATCAGCTTGAAGGACCTCCCCTTTCAGGGAGGGAGAAAGGAACTAAGAAGAGGAGGTTAGGGCGCTGCCTCTTCCTTTTTTTTGTTGAGGAACTGGTATGGTGGGAGATGGGGAACAGGAGAGCCCCTCTTGGTCATTTGGACATTGGCTTGGTGGTGAGAGATTTCACGTGGGCTGCTAGGAAAAGGCAGGTTTCTTTATCTCTGGCTATATCGAATAGATCCAAGTTAGGATTTCCATGCTATAAGGAATCTGTTCTCAATCTCTCTCTCTCTTCACTAACTTATAATATATATTTTAATAAATCCTTAAAAGCCTAAACTCTTGCTGAATTTATCAATGATTTTAGCCAGCTTCCCCCCCAATCCAAGACTGGGGGGGGGGCAGATTAGGACCCACAATTTGGAATTTAAACAACACATGCCATTGTTCTATTTTCTTCCTTAACAATCAGTCTACATCAGATCATGAGTGTTTGATTAATCATCCACCAAATATAAGACCCTGGAGGACAGGGACTGTTTTTTCATTTTGTTTTTATAGTCCCAGTGACTAGCTTAGTGCCTTGTACATCTTTGTGACCGTATTTTTGGGTCAAAAATATTTTTGGTAAAAATACTGAAGTGGTTTGCCATTTCCCTCTCCAACATTTTGTGTGTGTGTGTGTGTGTGTGTGTGTATTTTTTTTTTTTTTGGTGAGGCAATTGGGGTTAAGTGACTTGCCCAGGATCACACAGCTAGTAAGTGTTAAGTGTCTGAGGCCAGATTTGAACTCAGGTACTCCTGACTCCAGAGCCGGTGCTCTATCCACTGCGCCACCTAGCTGCCCCTCTCAACATATTTTATAGATGAGAAACTGAGACAAAAAGGGTTAAGTAACTTGCCCAGGGTCACATAACTAGTAAATTTCTGAAGCCGTATTTGAACTCAGGTCTTCCTGTCTCCAGACCCACCACTCTAGCCACTGCAACACCCAGCTGTCTTTGCCTTGTACATAGTAGAACCTTAAATAAATGTTGGTTGGATTGGATTGGATCGCCATTGCAATCTAATTTTATTTGTATAATTTCTTAGAAAAGATATATTTTACAATTATATATAATTAGCTTGGGACTAGAACCCAGGTCTTTACTATACCATTCTTTCATCTTCAGAGCCTGAATAAGACTGAGAATTTTTCCATTTTTACTTAGCTTCTGCATCCAAAGCTTTGGACCAATCTAGGAGTGTACAATGGGGATTTTGTTGTTGTATAAAGAACTAAACTCAGAGTTTAAAATATCCTTTTATTTTCTAATTTTAAAGCTCCTAGATTTCTGTTGCTTTGAACTGAATTTTTAAAAATCCATGTGACTTGGGGGCAGCTAGGTGGCGCAGTGTATAGAGCACTGGCCCTGGAGTCAGGAGTACCTGGGTTCAAATCCGGCCTCAGACACTTAACACTTACTAGCTGTGTGACCCTGGGCAAGTCACTTAACCCCAATTGCCTCACTAAAAAAAAAAAAAATCCATGTGACTCTCTAGTCATTTCTGAGGGAAGGTTTTACATGGTCTTTCCCTTGCTGGTATTTCATACTATCAAGATTACTTGGGGCAGCTAGGTGGGGCAGTAGATAAAGCATGGGCCCTGGATTCAGGAAGGACCTGAGTTCAAATCCCACCTTGGACATTTGACACTTGACACTTACTATCTGTGTAACCCTGGGCAAGTCATTTAACCCTAATTGCCCCACCAAAAAAATACCAAAAACCAAAAAAAGATTACTCTTTAGGATTCAAAGTAGAATAAGATAGGGGACCAAATGTTGATAACTAGTGTTTTTTCAATAACTCTCATTTGATTGTTACATATACACCTATATGTATACACATAGAGTGGTATTTTATTTAATGCCACCATCTTTAGGGATTTATTGAACTTATACTGAACTCCTTTTGAGTACTCAGTCCCATTGATGTTCAATTTCTTAACTGTGAAAAGAGCTTTTGTTGACTTAGCAAGAATTCTAATGATTCCACTAAGAGTCCACTTTGTAAGAATTAAAATGATATTCTTTTTTTTCTTTTTCTATTGCTTCATAAAGATTATGCAATTTACAACTATTTGACAGTAGCAGTAAAGTGAATTAAGCTTTCAAAAACTGATGTCTTATTGATTTGTATGTGTTTGGAAGTAGTTCTCTCCCCAGAATGTCAAAAACAAGGTATATAAATGTCCCATCTATCCCATTTTTTGGTGTTGCTCTGAGGAATGGATTCGATGTTATTCAAGTATGCCTTTCCTATTTTTGTTACCATGCTAATTCTTCTAAAGAGGTCAGGACCTTTTGTTTGAAAGGTTCTGGCTTCCAACATAAAATTTATACTCTTCAGATCATTTGAATTTATCTGATGTCAGTTTTATTTTGTCATGTTGGATCAATGTATTAGCTACATCCAAATTTTTCCTTTTGTATTGACTTGATAATGGCTAGAATTTAACTGGTGTTCTAAGGTTTATAAAGCACTTTATAGCTGTTATTTTGTTACATACATTTATTTCTATTTCATCTTCACAATTGCCCTGTGAGGAAAGTACAACATAGGAAAATTAGATAAGAATCACATAGAATAGTAAACTACTTATTGCAATCCCCATTTTATAGATAAAGAAACAAAGGTTCTGAACAATTAAGTCATGTGCCCATGATCACAAAAGGTAAAATTTGAACTCAGAATTCTTGGGACTTCAGGTCCAAACATTCACTGTGCTCTACTATCTCAGATGATGTTTTCCAATTTTCTTCCTTAATAATCAATATCTATCAGATCATGAGTGTTTGATTAATCAGCCATAGACTATAAGCTCCTGGAAGACAGGGGCTATTTTTCATTTTGTCTTTGTCGTCCCAGTGCTTTGCTTAGTGCCTTGTACATAGTAACAATTAAATGTTGGTTATATTGCATTGGAATGCCATTGTAAGCTAATTTGTTTATTTGTATAATTTCTTAGAAAAAATATATTTTAAAATTATGCATAATTAGTTTGGGACTAGAACTCAGGTCTTTACCATACCATTCTTTCATCTTCAGAGCCTGATTAAGACCAAGAACTTTTTTCATTCTTACTTATGTATCCAAAGCATTGGACCTATCTAGGAGTGTACAATGAAGACCTTTGTTATAAAAAGAAGTAAAAAAAAAAAAAGAAAGAAGTAAATCCAGAGTTTAAAATATTCTTTTATTTTCTCATTTAAAAGGTTATCAGATATCAGTTGTTTTGAACTACATTTTTTAAAAATCCATGTGCATGGGCATCTTGGTATTCTGCCTATAACAATGTCCTTGGCCTCCCACTCAGGGTTGGAAGACTAAAAGAGTCCCTTTCCATTTGACAGAATCCTTGGTACTCACAAATATACCACATTAGTTATCTAAACAGTATTGATAATAGGCCTTTGGAGAGAGCAGTTTTTACTATGTGTACAATATGTGGCAGCCCAGATAAAAATAATTGACAGGCAGATTAATCAAAGATGAAGCACATTACTTTGAGAAACAGTTGAACAGTGTCAGAAAATTTTCCATTTTAGCCCAGCCTGATTCCATTAAGCATAGGGTTGTTGCTCATTATATTTCCATGAAACTCTGCATCAGATCATAAGGGGAAAGAAAGCAGAGAAGTAGCAGCCACTCAGGCCACTGGGACCAGAGACTGTGTCTATAGAAGGCAGAATCAACTGGTCAAGAAATCATTGAACCCAGAAGGCTACTCAGGGCTAAATGGCTCTTTGCTTGACCTCTTTTAAAAAAATGAATTCCTGGAGTTTCACTGTTTTGGTATCCTGTAGACACAGCCAACATGGCACAGTAGTTAGGGCACTGGACCTAGAGCCAGAAAGATCTGAGTTCAGGTGCAGCTTTAGACAATTTCAGTGCATAGCACAGTGCCCAACATAGTAGACATTTTTTTTTTTTTTTTAGTGAGGCAATTGGGGTTAAGTGACTTGCCCAGGGTCACACAGCTAGTAAGTGTTAAGTGTCTGAGGCCGGATTTGAACTCGGGTACTCCTGACTCCAGGGCCAGTGCTCTATCCACTGCGCCACCTAGCTGCCCCAATAGTAGACATTTAATAAATGATTATTGATTGATTGATTGGCTTTATGACAACCTTTATATGCCACAATTGCCTCATCGATACAATGGAGATAATAATAACACTTCACAGGATTATTGTAAGGAAAAATCAGATATAATTTATAAAGCTCTTTGCAATATTAATTCTGGCTATAATTTAAACTGTAGACTCAAGTGCTTATTGTGTAGAGAGTAAGAGTCTTCTGGATTTTGCAAGTCACTGATGTAATTTGATTCAAAGCAGAATTATCATCGTTGTGGAAGGAATAGAACTCTGGATTTCTGACTCTTCCATCCTTCTCATAGTATCTTGCATAAGGTACCTGGATCATGGGGTCACAGAGTTAGAGGTAGAAGATGACTGAGAAACCATCTAGTCCAACCCCTTCAATTTACAGATGAGGAAACTGAGGCCCAAGAACGTTAAGAGATTTGAAAAAAGAGAGATTTGGCCAAAGTCACATAGATATAACCATTAGAAGTGGGATTTTAAACTCAGAACTTTTGACCAAAGTCAGTGTTCCTCATACGCCTTGAGGAACTGAGACGATTTGGAGCCAAAGGAAAACTTCATTAGCCAAAAGTTCAGGACAAAAATTGTGACAGAAGATCAAGAAGTAAAAGAAACAAGAGAAATTGGAGGTGGACGATTTGAAAGCGACAGAGAATACTATTTATTCACTTACACCCCAAGTGTCTTCTTTGGTGGCTCCCACGTGGCTGAGATAATATATTCATATGATCTTATGTGCATATGTTCTTAGGAGATTGCTCAACACTATCTGGGTACAACTTTGATAAGAATCTGGTAATGGGACATTCTCCTCACGTCCCATATGAAACATGGATCACTCTTTCCACAGAGTGGTTTGTGAAGAGGAGAGCTAAGGAGTCTCCTTAAACACTTTACTGTAGACTGTATCATTGTCAGTGGCTATGGCATTTTTCAGACACTGCCAGAAGTAAGGATGAGCCTGGGGGTTGGTGGGCCACTCAAGTATAGAGCTCTTGCACAATCTTTTTCTGAGTTGGAGGTACTTAGATCTCTGAAGAGTTTTTTCAAGAAATATCAGAATAATCACATCTAGTTTTTCTTCCATGAGCCTTTGATGTGATAAGTAAAATGCTGTCTTAAAATTCCCTGATTTGACATAGGCATTTGTCATCACAAATATTGTTTTTTTGCTTAGTTGTATACTCTGGGCAAGGTTTTCTAAAACTGGTTTTCCTGGCAACCAATCTCGTTCTTCAAGGCATAAATTGAATTGCTTATCTCCTCGGTTTTCGATGTTTTCCACCAGCTCTTTGAAAACCCATTCCTCCACCTTTGGATCTTTGGTATCATAAATAATAAAAGCATCATAGCAAAAATGGGGTGAAACCAGGCGTTGATACCCCTTTAATTTGGCTTTACAGAAGTGATAGCTATACCACACATCCCAGAAATACAGATGGCTAGTTACTGGGACAACCATCAGAAAAAGAATGAAGAATACTGAGACTGAATACAGAATGAAATTAACCAAATCCAACTCACAGGTATATAAATTGAGTGAAATCAAACTCTGGCCTTTGTGTGCTCCTGGTCCTGCACAGGTCACTTCAGTGGCCAAATTAGGAATAGTGACCTCTGTTTGGTTAATCCACCACACCAACCATACAGCATCGCAGTTACACAAAAAGTGATTGCCATGTAAAAGCAGCATCTCCAGCTTGTCAAGGACATTTTTGGGGAAGCTGGACTTCTGAATGATGCTAAGTTTATTTGAACTAAGGTCTAGATATCTCAACTGAAAAGCATCCTGGAGAAAATTCTTTGTCAGGCGATGGATGTAGTTATGACTAAGTATCAGTTTCTTGAGACTTTTGGAACAATTGGATAATACTTCAGGAACGATGGTCAGGTGGTTGTAACTGAGATCCAGCGTTTCTAGATTCTTAAGACAAATGAGCTTTCCCCAGTTGAAAGACTTAAGATTATTTTTGGACAAGAAGAGGGTCTTCAGATTTGGAGGCATGCCCTCAAAAACTCCAGGAGGCAAAAAACTAAGGGAATTCTCAGAAATATCCAACACCTCCAGCTCGGTCAGATTCCTGAAAAACTTCAAATATCGGTTATCACCATCTCTCCATAAAACATCTAAGTGGTTTCCTCGGAATTCCAGAATCCTTAAAGAATCACTTGCCATTTCTGTACTGGTGGAGGTGGAGATATCATTCCCATTCATCATCAATTTCTTCAAAACAGGAAGGTTCTTGGTGAAATTAAGCATGTGAGTGATCCCTTCTGACTGAAAGTAGTGACTATTACCACTAATATCTAGAATTTCTAGTTCCTGCAGCTCCTGAAAAGCTGTTGGGTACAGCAAATCAAGTTTATTGTTAGAAAAATCCAGGTATTTCAATTTCACTAGAGGTTGGAATTCACTGCCATTGAGAGTCTGGCTAATGCTATTTCCTGATAAATTCAGGCACTTCACGAAAGAAAGATCCTGAAAATCACTGGACTTGACAAAAAATATATTATTTCTGCTTAAATCCAGGGTTTTTCCATATGACTCACAGATATTTTGGATTGGTGAAAAGGAAGGCTTCACTTTGCTTTTAAACATGCAACTTCGGGCAAAGTCATCATATCTGAAATAATGTATGGATTCAAATACTTGGGAAACACGGAACTCCATAGAAGTCCTGGTCATTGAACAAAATCCATTTTGACTTGGCTCTCCAGAAGGAGATATTTTATTAACAGAAAGATCAATGTTTTTCAAAGCTTGGAATTCTTTGAATGCACCCAGGTCAGCAATTTTGATAAAGTTAGTGCCAAGATCTAACACTTCAAGCTGTGGGAGTTTCTTTAAGTAGTAGAGGTTGAAACTTTTTAGTTCCTTGAAGACATAACCTTTGAGCCTTAAGATTTTCAGATTTTTCAGGGAAGCAAATGCTTTTGACAAGTTCAAATAAGCACGGTAGATCTGTGGCTCATAATTGAAAGACAAATCCAGTCTTATAAGACTCACAAGAGATTTCAGAAACTTGGCATCTCCGATTTCTTTTGCCAGGAAGTTTTGGGAAAGGTCAAGTTCTTCCAGTTTGTTAGTGTTTTTAAACCAACTCCTAGGTATATGCTGGAGTGAATTACTATGGAGGCGCAAAAATTTCAATTCGGTTAAGGAATCAAAAGCATCCTTATCGATCACTAATGCACTATTATTTGGACAAGGGATACAAGGAAAGGGAACATTGAAACAACGAGGGCAATTTCCACTTAAGTCAAGAATTTGTAATTGATGGAGGTTTTGAAAATCATCCTTTTCAATTCTTTGGATAATATTGTTATAAAGGTAGAGCTCTGTTAAACTGGATGGTAAAATTCTGGGAACGGTAGTTAAATTGTCATCCTTTAGAGATAATATTGTTAAATTCCTCAGACTCTGGAAGGCATCTTTTTCTATAAAAAAAGAAACATTGCAAGGATTACGGAAATAACAATTTTGGCCCAGGTACAGTATTTCTAGGTTGACCAAATCAGTCAGATTCTCTTTGGTGATGGAAAAGATGTTGTTTGCTTCAAGACTCAGCAGCTGTAAGCCTGAAGGAAGGCCCAAAGGTATTTCAGAGAGTTGATTTGCATCCAAGTACAGTGACTTCAAATTAGTAAGATTTCTAAAGCTGCCAAAGTCAATACTTGGCCTGTGGGTACATATGTTGTCTTTTGGCCCTAGTCGGACAGGAACACAATTGCATCGGAAATCAATTTCCACCAGATTTTTCAGACCATCAAAGGAGTTTGGGGAAATTTTTGGTATGTGATTGATGGTAAGGGTTAAGTTGGTTGTATTATAAGGAATTCCTTTGGGGATTTCTAGGAGATGTTTATCGGTGCAATTGACCATCACGCTGCGTTCTGTAATGTTCTGGGTGACGCTACAAGGCAAGGTCTTAGGAAACCATCTAGCTCCAGGAAGTTTGCACCATATGAACAGGTAAAAAAGAATAAGGAATGGTCTGTATAGTTCCCGCATGAGGAATATCTGAAAGAATAACAGAAGGAGAGAGCTAGCAAAGAATAGATTCTGTGCATATCCTAGAGAGATGTGAAATTAATTTCCATTGATTACATTCATTTTATCAATAAAGATTTTAACCAAACAGTTCCCATCCTCAAAACCTCTAAGCCTTTATAGTGATAGCACATTCAAGTTGAAAAATTGTTGAGAACTCTTTCCATTTTGGTACTCTCTTCTCTCTAGGTTTTTCAGACACCATTCTCTCTTGGTTCTCCTCCAACCTATCTAGCTACTCCTCTGTCTCCTTTGCTGGATCCATCTCCAGATCATGACCTCTAACCATAGCTGTCCCTAGTGGTTCTATTCTGGGCCCACTTCTCCCTCTGTACTATTTCACTTGGTGATCTCATCAGCTCCCAAGATTTAATTATCATCTCTGTGCTGATGATTCTCAAAATTACCTAACCTACCTCAGCTGTTCTGCTAACCTCCAATCTCATATCTCCCACTGCCTTTCAGACCTCTCATAATGACATCTTAAATCCAATTTAGACAACATGAAACTCATTATCTTTCCCCCTAAGCTGTCTTCACCTTCTACTTTCCATATTATTATAGAAGGCAACATCAGGTGCCTAATCCTTTAGGCTCTCAAGCTAGGAAGTATCTTAGATTCTTCACCATGTCTCACCCCACCCATATCCAATCTTTTGCCAAAACATGTTGATTTTCCCTTTGCAATATCTCTTGTATATGTCCCCTTCCCTCTTCTGACTCTACCATTGCTCCAGTGTGGTCCTTCATTACCTCATGCTGTTGCAATCACTGGTAAGTCTACCCACTCCAAGTTTCTCCCCCTGCCCCCAATCCATCCTCCATTCAGACACTAAAGTGATTTTCCTAAAACACAGGTCTGACCATGTCACCCTCCAACTCAATAAACTCCATTGGCTCCCTTTTGGCTCCATGATCAAACACAAAATCCTGTGTTCAGCCTTCAAAGGCCTCTCATACCTTTTTGAGTCTTCTCATGTCTTTCTCCATGCCATGTACTCTTGGATCCAGTGACACTGACTTTTTAGCTCTTCCATGAGCATGATGCTTCATCTATCTGTTCCAGGTATTTTCTCTGACTATACCACATCCTTGGAATATTCTCCCTTTGCTTTCCCTCTTCATCTCTGCCACCCAACTTCCCTGGTTTCCTTCATGTATGAACTAAAATCCCCCCTCATACAAGAAGCCTTTCCCAACTCTTCTTAATTCCAGCACCTTCACTCTGTTAATGATTCTGATTTATCCTGTACATAGCTACCATTAGATTGTGAGCACCTTGATGGTGAATACTGTCTTTTGTCTCTTAGCAGGTGCTTAATAAATGTATATTGTTGCTTGAATTCTGGTTTTAAATATGGACAGTCTCAGATAATACCTTGGTGCCATTTTAGGTGCTTCACCAGTCTATTATTTATACAGCTAGGTTCCTATTAGTTCAGTTGATGAATGGGGTGAAATAATAACAGTATTTGAATTTTTGTTAAATATTTCCATTGGGCTGGAACCAATTACCTTATTATGTATGTGTATGTGTATGTGTATGTGCATGTGCATGTGCATGTGTATGTGTGTATATATATATATATATTATCTATATCTCCAAAAAGTATAAATTCAAATAATTATGAACTCTTCATGGTATTCATTATTCTTATCAATTGGAACCTAGCTATACCTGAAATTCTACCATTAGCATTTCATTTCTTTGGGGTATTTTTTTGAGGGAGGGGAAGGAAAGGGCACATTAGTGTAGGAATCTCCTGGTGTGGAAACTTCTTTTGCCAATTATCCTAAGCTATAAAGATATCTCCCAGTGTGGAAATACCTTTCATCAATGTAAATTGACAATTTCTCTGCAATTTACAGTCTTAGTTGCTTAGAGCAATGATCATTTACTTAGTATGTGTTGAGGCAGTGTTTCAACTTTACAGATCAGGAAATCAAAACCTAGGGAGGTAAAAGCCTTTTGATTAGGTCATCCAAGTAGGAAACTTCAGAGGGAAGACTTCAACCAAGATCCTGTCACTTCAGTGAGCCCCCTATTCACTGTAACACAACTGCCTTTAATGAGTGAAGATGGGATTGAAATCCAGACATCTCTCTTTTATTTCATTTTTATTTTTTAATTTATGGAATAAAATCAGCATTTCCATAACTAGTATAATAAAAAAGATGATTGCACATGAAGCTGCAAATCTATTATGTACAACTTGCTATTCTGGACTTCTGACATATAAATCCAATGGTCTTTCCAGTATTCTATGTGAGTACCGAGACCCATGCCTTAATATCTTTGAATCAAGTAAGGTTAATATGTTACCTTTGGAAGGGAGAACACATGAAGCAGTATTCAATCAGTGGTTAACAACTGGCTTGGATTAGTTTATCAGATCTTTTCCAAGAAGTAAGTGTAGATAGGAGAAAATGAAACAGGCAATAGTAGATCATTATTGGTAAAGATGAGGTAGGAGGGAGAGCCAAGGAAGTGCCTAAGGAGGAGGGGAATTGACTGTACTTGAATGGAAGGGGGAACATCTAAGTAGAAAGAGACAGTTCAAGAGCTGTGTGTACCCTTTGGGGAAGGAACAGAGATCAGGCAAGAAGAAACTAAGAATGGAAGCTTGATGAAAACAAAATTGCTTCCTTCATAACTTTTCACAGAGTTCTCCCTGGCTTGAGGTTGGTTGAAAGTTCTATTTTGTAATTTACTCTCATGATTTTCATAAATATTTTACTTCCTAATAGTGTCTGGAAAGGAAAAAGTTGTGGCTACCTAAGATTTTTGGTTTGATTGCTTTCTCTTTTTTAAATGAGTGAAATTAGTCAGTTATACAAAAGCGAGGGATTCTATGAGGTAGTTGAGATGGAGTGTGTTCCAAAAGTAGGGGGAAGCACCTGCATTAGCTGATGCAATGTGAAATGTACTGTATACAAAATAACAGCAAAACTGCAAGATGATCTGCTGTGAATGACTTGATTATTTTCATCAATGCAATGATCCAAGACACCTCTGAAGGTCTTATGAAAAATGCAGTCCATTTACAGAGAGAGAACTGATGGTGTCTGAATACAGATTGAAGCATATTTTTTTTATTAGTTACTTTATCTGAAGTTTTGTTTTTGTCTGTTTTCTTTCACAACCTAGCTAATGTAGAAATGTTTTGCATGACTGCACAAGTATAGCATATATTGAATTGCTTGAGTTCTTGGTGGGGAGGGAGGAAGAGAATTTGGAACACAAAGTTTAAAAAAGAATTGATATAAAAAATTATACTTACATGTAATTTTGGAAAAATAAAATTCCAAATAAATAAAACAAAAGTAGGGGAAAGCCAGAGGTAGGAGATGGAATGAAGAGCATGGAAATGGAAATAGAAATAATAACAATAATAATAATAGTAATAATAGGGTTGTTGTTGTTTGGTTGTTCTGTAGTGTCTGACTTTTCATAATTCCATGGACTATGTCCATAGGGTTTTCTGGGCAAAGATACTAAAGTGATTTCTCCAGCGTGTCTTCATCTTACAGATGAGGAGCTAAGGCAAATAGAGGTTAAATGACTTGCCAAGAATCACACAGCTAGTAAGTATCAGCTTGGGTCTGAACTCAGATCTTCCTGACTCCAGGCCCAGTGCTCTATCCACTATGCCACCTAGCTGCCCATGACTGGCAAGGTAGTGAGAGCCATATTATGGAGGGCTTTGAATATCATGTTGAGGTACTTGCATTTTGTACTGGAAGTAAGAAGAAACAATGGAAGTTTTTTGTTTAAGTATTCAGAGAAAACTCACCATTACCTTCCACATCTATCTACCTAAACAGGTTTAGGATTTAGATCAACCAGTCACCCCAAACATCCTTTTTGTTCCCTGATGAGGTTAGTAGTTATGATAGTGTTTCCCACCCCAATTATATGTGTATTCTGTTACCCTTATTTTGCCACAGACAAAAAGTATCCTGCAAATATAAATTTAGAAATGTGCTTTAAGGTTTCAAATTTTTGTAGTGACTGATTACTCATTGACGAGTGCCTGGATGTGATATTCAGTCTGATAGAAGTAGAGGGTGGTAAGTAAAATGAAATAAAATTTAATTAAGAAAACAAAAATTAGAAAGGATGGCTTAATCCAGGCTGGGTATGATACTTTGAGGAAAAGGGAAAACTTCACTGGTCCAAGGAAGTCACTCAAAAATAAGATTTAATCACTGGGAGAAAGGGGCATTTTTCCAGTACAGTAAAGGTAAAGACCTTCACAAAGGTAACTTGCTAAAGAGCTTGTAGAAAGATTCCAGGGCAGCTAGGTGGTGCAGTGAGTGAATAGAGTAAAGAGCCTGAAGTCAGGAAGATTCATATTCCTGAGTTCAAATCCAGCCTCATTCTGAGAAAATAATTATTAGTGGTAGATTTCTGGGAGAAATCCAGTTGTGTCAGTGTAAACTGTTCCCTTCCTCAGTCTGGGATGAGACTTCATCTTAACAAAAGGAATGCAGATTGACCTTTCTGATTAGCTAGGGAAGGAAACACACCTTGACCACCCCCTAAGTCAAGTCAATCAATGGAGCTGAATGATGCTAACCAATTAGCTTAGATCAATGTGTGGTGACCCACCTCTACCTGAAAGAGGATAAAAATCCCTGAGGACAAGAGGGTCTCTTTCTTCCGCTCTTCTCTTACTCTCTTACCCTGGCCTCACTCTCCCAGGCCCCTTCCTGGAACTCTTCATGCTGAGTATGTAACTGTTCAGGCCTATAAGGCCTGTAATTAGTGGGGAAGTCAGTCAGACATGTGGTCAATACTTTAGGAATATATGATATTAATTAATAATAAATGTTTACTGCTAAAACTGGTACAATAGCCTTTAATTTATAAGTAGCAATATTTTAGGAAATCCCAGCCTAGTCCCACAATATTTCAAATAACACAGGCAGCTAGGTGGTGCAGTGAATGGATAGAGTACAGAGCCTGGAGTCAGCAAGATTCATCTTCCTGAGTTCAAATCCAGCCTCAGTCACTTACTAGGTGTATAACCCTGGGCAAGTCACTTAATGCTGTTTGCCTCAGTTTCCTCATCTTTGCCAAGAAAAACCCAAATGGGGTCACAAAAAGTCAGACACCATTGAAAAATAACAACAACCAGGAAGATATTGTAGAATTACATAGGAGTAATTCTTCTCTGGGTCTGCATTGGAATCCTTTACAGATTCATAGGCCTGGGAAGGACCCAGGATTTACCTCAATGCCATAAGGGAGATCAGGGTAAGACTTTAATAGAGGATGTTTAAAATAATGAAAAAAATGAAATGGTCTCTAACCTTGTTTCTAGTTTTGTGATTCAAAATGTGAGAACTGGAATGGATTTTAAAAGTCATCCAATCTGGGGGTGGTGGGGTGGTGGTGGTGGTGGGGTGTAGAACAAAGATGAAGTCAGGATGATACATTTTTCTAACCTAAGAAAACTTAGGAGGTTGTTAGGAAAGGTCTATGACACCAGGGTGGAGGCCTGTCTAGAGTGTATGTGGCAGCAGCAGTAGTAGCATCTTTGGGAGTTCTCAGCCCAGAGATGCTAAGGGTGTCAGACAACTGTTCAGAAAGAGATTATGGGGGGCTCTTTGCTGGCACTGGGTACAGAGGGAGCAGACTGACAACTCTATTGCCCAGACAGAGTTCTGGGTTGGACTCCAGAGTGGAGAGGAGCATTGAGTGTCGATCACAAGGAGGCAGGGGCTGTGGTCACAGTTCCAAGGCAAAGAGGAGGTCTAGGATGTGCAAATGCAGGAAAGCAAAAGACCTGCTCACAGTTCCAGAACCAAAAGGAGTGCTAGAGCTTGTGGCTGCAAGGGACCAGTAGCCCTTCCTGGGTAAAAACCAGAGTGCAGACCAGGAGGGCAGTGACCACATCTTTCTCCAGATCATACCACCATGAAAACACCAAAAACTTGCAGACCCCCTCCCCCTCCAAAAATAGCTCTGAAAAAGCAGCAGGAAAAAGCCTGACACTTGGTATAGTGCTTCCCCAATCCAAGGTGAGGAGAGCCCAATTTTAACATAAAATTCAAAGTTAAGAAATAGGCTGGGGGACAGCTAGGTGGTGCAGTGGATAAGCACTGGCCCTGGAGTCAGGAGGACCTGAGTTCAAATCCGGCCTCAGACACTTAACACTTACTAGCTGTGTGACCCTGGCCAAGTCACTTAACCCCCATTGCCTGACCTAAAAAAAAAAAGAAAGAAATAGGCTGGAAAAATGAGCATACAACAATGACAGAAAAGAATCAGACCATAAAAAGCTACTCTGGTGGCAGGGAAGACCAAGACATAAACTCAGAAGAAAACAATAGTGTTAAACAAGCTTCAAATAAAACTTCAAAGTAAAATACTAATTGGACCCAAGCCCAACAAGAATTGCTGGAATAATTTTAAAAAGAGAGATATGGAAGATGGCGGAGGAAAGGCAGTGAGCTCCTGAACTCATGACACGATCACTCCAATAAACATCAAATAATGCCATAGGAAAATGCCCGGAGCAGCAAAACTCACAGAAGAATGTGCTGAAATCATCTTCTAACCAAGAATGGCTTGGAAGGTCAGAAGGAGGGAGCTGCTGTGCTGATACAGGAGTAGAGCCCAACCCCACAGTCACCCTGACAGAGATCCATTCCCAGGAAGGCCTCACCAGAGAAGTAGACCCCCAGAACCTCTGAATCAGCTGAAGTGCCAGTGTTGTCTGGAACTAAGCTCACAGTCTGGTGAGAGGGCTGAGCCCTGGACAGGGGGAAGACTACAGGGGTCTATGCTGGTGCTAATGCAGAACTTGGATTTTACACCCCTGCTGAGAACCAGGAGGTAGGCTCGAGTAGCAGTGGCCCAGGTGGGGGAGGGGCACAGGCTCGTAGGAGCTAACAACCACAACACACAAAGCTGGTTGATTAGCAAGTTGGTCTGGGGTCATCTAAGGACCACAGAACAGGCCGGATGAGTGAAGAACCTGATCTTCCTTAAATCATACCACCTGGGACTTCTTAAGCTTGGGCTATTGCAGCCTGGAAACAGTGCCCCACTTTAAGGAGCTAAAAGTCAAGTAAAAGAAAGGCAAGATGAGCAGACAGAGAAAGGTGAGGACCATACTGTTCCTTCAGTAACAAGGAAGACCAAGGGGAACCCTCAGAGGAAGATGTCAACATCAGGGCCCATATATCTAAAGCTTCCAAGAAAAATACAAATTGGTCTCAGGCCATAGAGGTGCTCAAAAAGGACTTTGAAGATAAAGTTAGAGAGGTAGAGGAAAAAATGGAAAGAGAAATGAGGGTGATGCAGGAAAGACATGAGAAAAAAGTCAACAGCTTGAAAAGTCAAATTGGCCAAATGGAAAAGGAGGTACAAAAGCTCTCTGATGAAAATAATTGCCTAAGAATGAGGATTGAACAAATGGAGGCCAGTGACTTTATGAGAAACCAAGACACAATAAAGCAAATCCAAATGAATAAAAAAATAGAGGGCAATGTGAAATACCTTCTGGGAAAAATTGCTGACCTGGAAAATAGGTCCAGGAGAGATAATTTGAAAAATATTGGTCTACCTGAAAACCATGATCAAGGAAAGAGCTTAGACACCATCTTCCAAGATATTCTCAGGGAAAATTGCCCTGAAATTCTAGAAGAAGCAGCTAAAATAGAAATTGAAAGAATCCAACAATCACCTCCAGAAAGAGATCCCAAAAAGAAAACTCCTAGGAATGTTATAGCCAAATTCCAGAGTTCTCAGGTCAAGGAGAAAATATTGCAAGCTGCCAAAGAGAAAGAATTCAAGTACTGTGGAGCCCCAGTCAGGATAGCACAAGATCTAGCAGCTTCTACATTAAAGGACCAGAGGGCATGGAATATGATATTCCAAAGGGCAAAGGAAATGGGATTACAGCCAAGAATCACCTACCCAGCAAAACAGCATAATCTTTCAGCGGAAAAAGTGGGACTTTAATGAAAAAGAAGACTTTCAGATATTTGTGATGAAAAGACCCGAACTGAATGGCAAATTTGACTTTCAAATACAAGCCCCTAGAGAACCATAAAAAATTGGAGCTGGGGGACATATCTAGGGTCGTACAGTGGGCAACTGTCTTGTGTCTGAGGCCAGGTTTTAGCTGGGATCCCACTGGGTCCAGGGGTGATGCTTTGTCCACTGTGTCACTTAGCTAGGTGATGACATCTTTAAGGTTAAATTGAGGGGTGAAGGGAATTCACTGGGGGAGGGGGAAGGGCAGAGCTGAAATCCTACATGAAAGAAACAGGAAAAGGCTTATGGAGTGGGGGAAGAGATGGGAGAAGAGCAGGGCAGTAAATGAATTTTACACTCATTAGAAAAGCCTCAAAAACCTTAAACTCACCAGAGCTGCCTCAAGGAGGGACTAACAGACACACCCAACTAGGTGGAGTAATCTGTTTAATCTGGGCAGTAAATGAGCCTAACACTCATCAGAATTGGCTCAAAGACCTCAATCTCATTAGAATTGGCTCAGGGAGGGAATAATGTACACACTCAATTGGGTAGAGTAATCTCTATAATCCTGCAGGAAAATAGGAGGGGAAGGGGATAAAGAGAGATGGACAAAGAAGGAAGGACAGAGTGGGGGAGGGGACAGACAGAAACAAACCCCTTTTAAAGATGGATAGGATAAAAGAAGATGGATAATAGAATAAATATCATGGGGAAGGGAATAGGATGGAAGGGAAACAGTTAACAATAGTAATCATGAAAAAGAGAAAAGGGTGAAAATTGTACAAAAAGTATTTATAGTAACTCTTGGTGGAGGCTAAGAATTGAGAATCAAGAGAATGTCCATCAATTGAAGAATGATGGGAAAAGCTGTGCTATATGATTGTAGTGGAATGGTCTTGTGCTACAGGAAATGACAAACAGGATGATCCCTGAAAAAACCTGGAAAGACTAATGAACATTGATGTATAGTGAAGTGAGCAGAGCTGGGAGGACATTGTGCGTAGTGACAGCAGTATTGTTCAATGAGCAATTGTGAATGACTTAACTACTCTCAGCAGTGCAATGATCCAAGATAATCTCAAGGAACTAATGAGGAAGCTTACTCTGCGCCCTTATATAAAGAACTGATAAAAAGAACACTTGTGGATTGTACATATATAACCTGATTGCAATCTTGAGGAGGGGGGAGGAAAGGGAGGGAGGGAGGGAGAAAAATTTGGAACTCTAAATCTTATGAAAATGAATGTTGAAAACTACCTTTACATGTAACTGGAAAATAAAATAAATGTTTGTTGCTAGAAAAAAAAGTGAAGAAAGGAATTAAACTTCAATAACATTTAATGTGAAAAAAAGAGAGAGATATGAGTGATAGAGGAAAAATTGGGAAAAGAAATGAGAGTGATTAGAGAAAATTGTGAAAAGAGAATTAACAGCTTGGTAAAAGAGTAAAAAATAAAATACTAATGAAAACAATGTCTTATTTAATGAAATTGGCCTAATGGTAAAAGAGGCACAAAAATTCAATGAAGGAAAGAACTACTTAAAAAAGCAGAATTGGACAAATGGGAAAAGAAATCTCACTGAAGAAAATAATTCCTTAAAAATTCAAATTAGGCAAATGGAAGTTAATGAACCCATGAGACATCAAGAAACAATAAAACAATGTCCAAAGAATTAAAAAAAATGTATAAAATATGAAATATCTCATTGCAAAAGCAACTGACCTGGAAAATAGATCAAGGAGAGATAATTTAAGAATTATTTGACTACCTGAAAGTCATGACCAGAGAAACATTCAGAAGGTAAAATAGAACTAGAAAGAATCTACTGATCACCTCCTGAAAGAGACCACAAAATGAAAACTCCCAGGAATATGATAAGCAAATTCCAGAGCTCTCAGATCAAAGAGAATATACTTCAAGTGGCCAGAAAGAAACAATTCAAATATTGTGGAACCATAATCAGAATCACACAAGATTTAGCAACTTCCACATCAAAGGAGTGGAGGTCTTGAAATATACTATTCTAGAGGGCAAAGAAGCTAGGATTACAGCCAAGAATAACTACACAGAAAAACTAAGTATAATCCTTCAGGGGAAAAATGAAATAGAGGACTTTCAAGCATTCCTGATGAAAAGACCAGAGCAGAACAGAAATTTTGACATTCAAACACAAGACTCAAGAGGAGCATAAAAAGGTAAACATGAAAAAGTAGTCATAAGGGACTCAATAAAGTTATACTGTTTACATTCCTGGGAAGATGTTACATGCAATTCCTAAATACTTAATCATTATTAGTACAATTAAGAGGAGTTTACATGAACAGAAGACATGGATGTTGGTTGATTATTTTGGAATGATCTCAAAAAAAAAAGAAATCAAGGGATGAGAAAGAGGGATATATTGGGAGAAGAGGGAAGGAAAAGGTAGAATAGGGAAATTTTTCTCATATAAAAGAGGTGGACAAGGAAGAGCTTTGACAATGAAGGGGAAGGGGTGGGGGTAGGGTGGAGGATGACAATGCTTGAATTCCATCTAAAATGAATCTAAGTTGGTTCAAAGAGGGAACAATACTCTCTCTCTCTCTCTCTCTCTCTCTCTCTCTCTCTCTCTCTCTCTCTCTCTCTCTCTCTCTCTCCCTCCCTCCCTCCTTCGATTGTGTGTAGAAATGTAACTTACCCAATAAGGAAATAGGAGAAGAAAGGGATCAGAGAAGGGTTTGGGGTGGGGATGATAGATTTTTGAGGGGGGATAGGATAAAAAGAGAGAAAGAATCAAAGGAAGAAAATGGAATGAAGGGAAATGCACATTTAGTAATCATAACTGTGAATAAAACAGAAGTAGATATTAGAATGGGTTAGAAACCAGAACCCAACAATATGTTGTTTACAAGAGACACACTTGAAACAGAAAGACACACTCAACATTAAAAATCAGAATCTAATATGCTTCAGCTGAACTAAAAAATGGCAGGGGTAGCAATCATGATCTCAGACAAATCAAAACCAGAAATAGACCTAACTTTAAAAGATAATCAGGGAATCTACATTTTGCTAAAAGGTACCATAGACAATGAAGTAATATCAAAACAAATTTGTCAGTAAGTTTCTCTGTTAAAGACTTCATTTGTCAAATATGTACTAAGTATAGAAATTGGTCAAATTTATAAAAATAAGAGCCATTCCTCACCTGATGGTCAAAGAATATACATGGATAGTTTTCAGAAAAAAGAAATCAAAGCTATCTAGTCATATTTTTTAAATGTTGTAAATCACTATTGATTAGAGAAAGGCAAATTAAAATAATTCAGAGGTACCACCTCACACTTATCAGAAATGACAAATACTGGAGGGGATGAGGGAAAAATAAGTATACTAATTACTTGTTGGTGAAGTAATGAACTGGTTCAACCATTCTGGAGAACAATTTGGGAAAATGTCCAAAGGGCTACAAAACTTTGTATACTTTTCGGCCCAGCAAAACCACTACTAAGTCTGCATCCCAAGGAGATCAATGGAAAAGAAAAAGGAATCTCCACACACAAAAATATTTATAGCAGCTCTTTTTGTGGTAGCAAAGAATTAGAAATTATGGGAATGTTCAATTGGGGAATGTCTGAACAAGTTTTGACATAGGATTTTGATGGAATAGTATTGTGCTAAAAGAAATGCCATGGGGCATGTTTTCAGGAAAAAAAATATGGCCAGACCTATGTGAACTGATGTAAGAGAGGTGAGAAGAATGGGGGGATTGTGCACAGTAGCAGTAATGTTGTAATGATGATCAATTGTGAACAGTTTGGCTATTCTGATCAATACAATGATCCAACCCAATTCTAAAGGACTCGTGATGAAGAAAATGCTATCTACCTACCCAGAGAGAGAACTGATGAACTATAAGTGCAAATTGAAGTATACTTTTCTCATTTTATTTTTCTTGCTTTTTTTGGAAATGTGGCTAATATGGAAATAAGCTTTGCATAATTTCACATATATAATTTATATCATATTGCTTGCCTGGGGAGGGAATGAATGGGAAGGAGAGAATTTGGAACTCAAAATTTAAGAAGTAAAAAATGTTAAAAGAATTAAATAACAAATTGAAAAACAAAAATAATAACATCTAATCCAATTTCCCTCAGATGAGAAAATAAGTCTGAAGAGGAAAAGTCAGGCAAATGATAAACATTTATTAAACACCTATTGTGTGCCAGGTACTATACTAAGTGCTGGGGATACAAAGAGAGGCAAAATACAACTCCTGCCCTCAAGGGGCTTACAATCTAATGGGGAAGACAATATACAAATAGATACACAAAGCAAGCTATATACAGTATAAGGAGGAAATAATTAACAGAGGGAAAGCATTGGAATTAAGAGGAGTTGGGTGATGCTTCCTGTAGAAGGTTGGATTTTTGTTGGGACTTGAAGAAAGCCAGGGAAGCAAGGAGACAAAGGGAAAAAATTCAATGCATGGGAGGAAACCAGCAAAAATGTTCAGAACTGGAAGATGAGTGTCGTGTACAAAGAACAGCAAGGAGAGCACCACTAAATTGCAGACTATATAAGTGGGTAAAAGATGTAAAAAGATTGAAAAGGTGTCAGAAGGTATGGTTTTTAAAGGTCTTTGAATGCCAAACAGAGGATTTTAGAATTTATTCTAGAGGGTTATTGTAATAGTCTGGGATGATAATTGCAATGGGATAATTGTAATGGGATGATGAAGGCCTACATTAGAGTGGGGGCAATGTCAGAGGAAAGAAGGGGGCATATAGAAGGGATGTTACAAAGGTATAATCAATAGGTCTTGGCAATAGATTGGATATGAGGGTGAGAAAGGGAGGGGTTGAGGATAACACTTAGGTTTCAATCCTGGGAAGATGGTGGTGCCCTTGACAGTAATAGGGAAGTTAGGAAGAGGGGAAGATTTTGGGGAAAAGATAACTCAGTTTGGGACATGTTGATATCTACAGGTAAAATTGTCATTTTTATGCTATTGGCCCCACCTACCTATAAACAATGAGCATTTCTCCAATTTAAATCTCATTTTATTTGCATTAAAAGGGAAAGCAATAAATGTTGGAGGGGATGTGGAAAAATTGGGACACTATAGAGAGGTAGATCAGTGGAATAGAATAGATAGAAATTGCACTATAGTAAATGACGATAGTAATCTAGTATATGATAAACCCAAATATCGAAGCTTCTGGAACAAAACCTCATTATTTGACAAAAACTGCTGGGAAAACTGGAAAACACTATGGCAGAAATTAGGGTACATAATTTACACATAAAGGATGATACCATAAGCAAATTAAGAGAATATGGAATCATTTATCTGTCAGATTTATGGGCAAAGGAAGAATTTAGGACCAAAGAAAATATAGAGAATAAAACAAAATGTAAAATAGATCATTTTGATTATATAAAATTTAAAAGCTTTTACACAAACAAAACTAAAGTAACCAAAATTACAAGGGAAGCAGAAAACTGGGAACGAATTTTTGAAACATATCTCTGACAAAGACCTCATTTCTCAAATATATAGAGAACTGAGTCAAATTTATAAGAATATAAGTCATTCCTCAATTGATAAATAGTCAAAGGATATGAACAGGCAGTTTTCAGACATAGAAATCAAAGCTATCTATAATCATATGAAAAAATTATCTACATCATTATTGATCAGAGAAATGCAAATTAAAACAACTCTGTGCTGTAAGAAATGATGAGCAAGTGGATTTCAGAGAAAACTGGAAGGACTTGCATGAACTGATGATGAGTGAGATGAGCAGAACCAGGAGAACATTATACACAGTATCAACAACATTGTGTGTTGATCAACTGTGATAGACTTGACTCTTCTCAGCAATGCAATGGTCCAAGATAGTTCCAAAGGACTCATGATGGAAAATGCTCTCCAAATTCAGAAAAAAACAAAAACTGTTGAATCTGGATGCAGATCGAACCATACTATTTCTATTGTTTTTTGTTGTTGTTGTTTTTATTTTTTGAGGTTTTTCCTTTTTGCTCTGATTTTTCTCTCATTACATGACTAATGCAGAAATATGTTTAATGTGATTGTACATATATAACCTATATCAGATTACTTGCTGTCTTGGGAAGGGAGAAGGGAGGGGAGGGATGGAGAAAAATTTGAAACTAGAAATCTTATAAAAACAAATGTTGAAAAATCATCTCTAAATGTAACTGAAAAATAATAAAATATTTATATGGGGAAAAACAACTCTGAGGTATCACCTCACACCTATCAGAGTGGCAAATATAACAAAAATGGAAAATGTTGGATGTTGCAGGGGATGTGGAAAAGCTGGGACACTAATCCATTGTAGGTGGAGTTGTGAAAAGATCCAACCATTCTGGAGAGCCATTTGGAACTTTGCCCAAAAGGCTATAGAACTGTGCATATCCTTTGATCCAACAATAGCAGTGCTAGGCTTACACCCCAAAGACATCCTCAAAAAGACAAAAAGACCTATTTGTACAAAAATATTTGTAGCAGCTCTTTTTGTAGTGGATAAGAATTAGAAATCAAAGGAATACCCATCAATTGGGGAATGGTTAAATAAACTGTGGTATATGATTGTGATGGAATATTATTGTGCTATAAGAAATGACAAGCAGGATGATTTCAGAAAGGCCTGGAAAGACTTATATTAACTGATGTATAGTGAAGTGAGCAAAACCAAGAGAACATTGTACACAGAGACAGAAATATTGTTTGAAGAACTGTGAATGACTTGACTATTCTCAACAATATAATGATCCAAGACAATCCCAAAGGATTATTGAAATATACTATGCACCTCCAAAGAAAGAACTGATGTTGATGGAACAGACCGAAGCATGCTATTTTTTAATTTCTTTCATTTTCTTTCCTTTTATTCAAGTTTTCTTGTACAAAGTGACTAATATGGTAGTGTTTGCTGCCTCAGTGAGGAAGGATAGGAGGGAGGGAGGGATAAAGATTGGAACCCAAAAGTATAAATAAAAATGTTTATTACTTTATAAAAATTATATTCCATTATGGAAATGCATGTTTTATTCCATAAATTACAAATAAAATAAAATTTAAAATTTAAAAATATGTTTATAGGACATCCAGTTTGAAATGTCTAATAGACAGTTGGTTATGTGAAACTGTATGTCAGCAAAGATTTTAGGGCTGAATAAGGAGATTTGAGAATCATCAGCATAGAGATGATAATTGAATCCATGATAGCTGATTAGATCATCAAGTGAAATAATACAGGGGACAGCTAGGTGGCACAGTGGATAAAGCACCGGCCCTGGATTCAGGAGTAACTGAGTTCAAATCCAGCCTCAGATATTTGACACGTACTAGCTGTGTGACCCTGGGCAAGTCACTTAACCCCAATTGCCCCGCAAAAAAAAAGAAAGAAAGAAAGAAAGAAAGAAAGAAAGAAAGAAAGAAAGAAAGAAAGAAAGAAAGAAAGAAAGAAAGAAAGAAAGAAAGAAAGAAGGAAGGAAGGAAGGAAGGAAGGAAGGAAGGAAGGAAGGAAGGAAGGAAGGAAGGAAGGAAGGAAGGAAGGAAGGAAGGAAGGAAAGAAAGAAAGAAAGAAAGAAAGAAAGAAAGAAAGAAAGAAAGAAAGAAAGAAAGAATATAGAAGGAGAAAAGGAAAGAGCCCAAAACAGAGAGCCCTATGGGAATACTCATGGTTAGTGGCCATAACCTGGATGAAGATTGAGCAAAAGAGCCTGAGGTCAAATAAGTAAAAAGAAAACCAGAAAAGAATAGTACGCCAAAAACCTGGAGAGAAGAGAATATCAAGGAAAAGAAGGGGATTGACAGTGTTAAAGGTTGCAGAAAAGCCAAGAAGGAGGAGGACTAAGAAAAGAACTTTTTAAAAAACATTAAAAAAGAAAGAAAAGAACATTAGATTTGATAAGTTAGGAGATCATTTGTTTGATTTAAAGAGGGTAGTTTTGATTGATTGATAAAACTGGAAGCCATATTGTAAAGAGGAATTAAGATGAGATTGAGAAAAAAGGAACTGGAGGCACTGTTGTAGACAAATTCCTCAAGTTTAACCAGAAGAAGGAGGAAAGATATTGCATGATAGCTCATGGGATGATTGGCAGATGAAGCGAGGACACATGGGTGTGTTTGTAAGCATCTGGGAAGCAGTCAGTAGACAGGGGGAGATTCAAGATAAGTGAGAAAGTTGAGATGATAGAGAGGGCAATCTGCTGGAGAAGACAATATGGAATGAGATCAGGACCAATGTTTTCCTGACAAAGCTTTTCTGACTTCCCTGACACAACTTCCTCCCTGCCACAAACGAGATTGACCCTGTCTTCCCTGATGAAGTCCATTGGTCTGGGGATGTAAAAGTTCCCAGATTTGTACAGATTCAGACTGGCAGTGAAGTGGAGGTTTATGGGGGGGAAGAAGGAAGCAGAGTGCTTGTGACCACAAAAGTCTCCATACCCTAAAAACTTGTTGATCAGACACAGCTTCCAAATGGAGATGAAGTGAGGGGGTAGGTGGGGGGTGGCATGTCCAGTGAAACTAAGGGCCACTATATCCTTGTTGCACTGTTAAGGTAAAGTAAATCTCTTCCTACTGTGGCAAAAATATTGGAGTTTAGCTGACTCATTTGGGAGGGGCCACACCTGGCACACCCTGAAATTATGTGTGCTACTGAGGTCAGAAGGAGAAAACTCTCCATAGGCAGTTTTTGAAGGACCTCCCATTTTGGGGGACGAAGATTGAACACTCACTGAGGGGAGGCTGAGTCGCTTCCAGAATGCCGGCCTGAGCAGAGCAGCTAGAGCAGATGTCCCAGGTGGTGAGTTAACACAAAAGCCCTGTTTTCTTTTGAATTAGCTTAATTGGAAAAGAGCTAGGGATTGTATAGACTTAGGTTAGAGCTAGGAGAATTTATCTGTATTTCTTTTTACCTACTTCCTTATCTTTGATTTTTATTAATTTCACCTTTGTTGTTTAATTAATTCCCAAGTAATAAAATCTGATCCTTTTGTGGAAAAGAAGCTGTAAGGCTCCTTTCTTATTGGCCTGGGAGAAATATCTAAAAGGGCAGTTCAGAGGGGAGGGAGCTCTGAACCTAGAGGTCCATCATTATTTCTGGGACCCCAAGAGTTTGGCAAGTCACCCAATTAACTCTCTTTATATTAAATTTGACCCCCACACTATGATAAGCCAGTTAGTTGGATAGATGGCATTGAATCAGAAGCCATGCTGAAAAATTAGTGTTCCAAGGCTAATATCAAAAAGAAATCTTTCTTAAAATAATGAAAGAGCCATACAAGCAACTCTATTCAATGAGTGCCAACAATAAGATAAGTAAAACAAAGTTTTTATAAAAGATATTTTAGATTTAGAGAGCCTTTCTCAAATTTTGTTACTTAAAAAGAATATATCTGATGATTTGGCATTTGTCTCCAAGGAGATGTTTTTGGAATAGTGTTAAGAATATCAACTCTTCCCTCTGTTCCACTAGGGATTTCTATCTCTTGGTATTCTGTCCTTTTTCTTTTCCATTTCAAGACATTTGGTTCTTTACCTACTTCAGATATGACCCAAACTCTTAATTTTAACTTACTTTTGGGGGGTAAATCAACTTTGAGACACTTCTCTTTTTTTCTTTTCCTTTTTTTCTCTTTTTTCCTTTAAGTACAAATGATGCATGTTTTCTCAATAATTGCCAAATGACATTCATCTTGCAGTAATTTGATTTGTAAGAAAAGAACACACCATTACATAGAGAAGGCTCTGGTAATGAATCATAGCTAATTCCACATGCAAATACACTGACTAAATTTGGATGCTCAATTAGGGAGTTAATTATGTTGAAAATGGGACTGCTCCCTTTGAATGCACAGGTGTTTCTGTCCTCACACTTAAGCCCTGGATCCTTTCATTCTGGGAAAGCAGAAAATGAAAGTGCTTATTGCAGAGCCACTTAGCCCACTCATCTCTATGTTGTCTTACATGTCTATCTACAAGTTGGGCATTTGTGGAAGGAAAAGATCTACCTCTTGTTAACTAATATTCCCTTGCAAGGTGATGTTTCCTGGAACTCTCTAATTTTAATGTTTAGAGTTTTTCCCCTGTTTTTAATTTGGATATTGTTTATAATAATAGACTTGTAAATATTTTAAAAGGTAGGAGAAGTTTGTGTTTGGTATATGGACAATTTGAAAGACTGGGATTTTTTATGTGTTTTATTTTTTTCATTTGGTACTTAAACACTGAAAAAATGAATATTTCCACATATTAAACAACAGAAAAAAGAAGATTATATGTAAAACTGTGAATGTCTGTAAGTACAGCTTGCTTTAAAAAATATCTGAGAGGGGCAGCTATGTGCCACAGTGGATAGAACACAGCCCTGAAGTCAAAAGGACTTGTGTTCAAATCCAGCCTTAGACACTTACTAGCTGTGTGACCCTTGGGCAAGCCACTTAACCCCAATTACTTCCCCCAAAAAGTATATAATTAATTCAACATCTTCTCAAAGTTTTTCTGCTTGAGATTAAGATAGTTCAGAGGAGTTTCCAAAGGTCCCTTCTAGGTCAAAATCTATGATCCTTTAAATAATTTCCCAGCAAGAAGCTTATGAACTCAAATATTTATTTAGTTGTTATCTTCCCTTTTGAAAACTCTAAGTCTGGTTCTCATTCCTATCTCACTGGACAGATTCCTGTGTATTTCCTGAGCACAGAGCTCTCACTGACATCAGCGGCTATTCCATGGACAGAGTGAGTATGAAAAGGTGGGAAGAGAGCAGAATCCATTGCAGAGTAGAACCCTAGCCAAAACCCAAAAAGATCTCAATGGGCTAGAACTTAGGGCCAAACATATTAAGATGAAATTGAGTAGAGATAAATGTAAAATCCTATATTTAGGTTTTTAAAAAATCAACTGTGAACAGGATGGGAGGAAGTCTATCTATCAGACAAGTCTTACAAAACAGAAGTGAGTTGGTAAGCTCAGTTCTAGTCAACACCAATGTGGCAGGCAGCTCACTCTTTGCATCCTGATACCTAAAACAATGCCTGGCACATAGTAGGCATTTAATGCTTGTTGTCTCAGGCTGCAGCAGTATAGGCTTAGTGTTTAAGGAGGGAGGTAATGAGGTGATCAGATCACATCTAGGGTAAGTATTCAATTCTACTTGACCCATTTTGAGATGTTAAGTACTTTACAAATGTTTTTTGATTGATTAATAGATACACATATGGGGCCCTCTAATCCCTTTTCTTACATCAGAGTAATTTTCTGGCATCCCTCCTCCCTACCCCACACACACATTCAACCTTCCATTGATAAACATACACAACTAACTGATAACACAAGGGTGTTTGACAGTGTAATAAGTGTGTGATGATATTCAATTCCCATTGTCACCTACCTCTCTTCTGAGAGGAAGGAAACGTGTTTCATCCTCTGCTCTCTGAGACTAAGATTGTTCTTTATCACTAATAAGAGTTTGGTTGCCATTCAATGTTGTTTTCATTATAATTATAGTCATTGTGTATTTTGCTGCCTAGGTTTTGCATACTTTTTTCTAAACTCTCCTCCTCATATTGCTTTAAGTTCCTCATACCAATAATTTCTCTTGGTATGATATCACTTTCTTACCTTTGCATAGCACAGTTTGTCTAGCCATTCCTTATATGATGGGTGAATCAATGTGCGAGTGTGAGTATGAGTGTGACTGTGAGTGTTTCACTAGTATGAAAAGTGCTTCTTAAATTATTTTGTAACACAGGAGAACTCTCTTCCTGTCATCGACCTCTTTAGGACATATGCCCAGAAGCAGGATCAATGGGTCAAAGAGTATGAATAAATCAGTGATGTCATTTATATAACACTAAGTTGTTTTCCAGCATGATTGTACCACTTTGCTGCTTCTCTAATAGTATATTAGTATGCCTGTCTTCCCACAACCCCTTGAATGACAATTTTCCTTTTTTTTAATCCTCTTTGCCAATTTGATATTTTGGATGTATAAAAGCCTTGAGGTAGTTTTAATTGGCATATTTCTTATTAGTGATTTGGAGCCATTTTTCATATGGTTATTGGCCATACCTTCTTAGGAAAGATATTGAAAAGCTGGAACCTATGCAGAAGAAAGTAACAGGATAGTAAAGGGATTGAGATCATGCCATAGGATCAGTGGAAGAAAGTGGGGGTGGGGTGTTTAGCCTCAGGGAGATAAGATTGGGGTGGGGTGGGGGGCTTTTATTCTGATTGGCCCCAGAGTGGTAAACTAAGAGCATTCAGGGGAAAAATTCAGAAGCAGACTTGGGCTTAATGTAAAAGCAAAAAGAAACCAACTATGGGGCAGGTCGGTGGTGCAGTGGATAGAACAGAGGTCCTGGCATCAGGAGGACCTGAATTCAAATCTAGTCATGTGATCCTGGGCAAGTCACTTAACTCCCTGCTCCCATTGTCTCCAAAACAAACAAACAAACAGAAAGAAACCACAAGGAAAAAAAAAGATGGACTACTTGGGAAGGCAGTGGATTCCCCTCTATTAGAGGTCTTCAAGCAAAGGCTTGTTCATAGGACCATAATTCTGGTGTTGGAAAGTGCCTCTTAGGCTCATATTTTCCAAGCCCTTCATTTTTTTAAATTAATTTTTGCGAGGCAATTGCGGTTAAGTTTACTTGCCCAGGGTCAGTAAGGATCAAATGTCCAAGGCCAGATTTGAACTGGGGTCACCCTGACTCCAGGGCTGGTGCTCTATCCATTGCACCACCTAGCTGCCCCAACCAACCCCTTCATTTTATAGATCAGAATATTGAGTTCCTCAAAGTGAAATGACCTGACCAAGGTCATACAAATAATACTTGGCAAATCTGGTATTCAAGACAGGTTGCTGATTCCTCTCCAAAACCCTGTTTTCTGCACCACACTGTCCTTTCCCCACACTGACTGTTAGGATTCTTCCCTGGGTATAGGTTGCACTAGAAGACCACTCATGTTCCTTCTGTCTCTGGCATTCTGTGCTCCTGAAGCATACAGAGTTCCCACTTGTGAGAGTGGCGTGTCTTTCCACAAATTCTGATATTGATATGAAATTACTTATTTGATACAAGTCCTATATCTCTTTTAAATCCCTTCACAATCTGTCTCCAGCCTCCCTTTCCATATTTATTATATATTACTCTCCTTCACAGTCTACATTGTAGCCAAAAAGATGTTTGCTGCACCCTAGATACTACAACCCATCTACTATATCCACACTTTTGCATTAGCAAAAGAATAAACTTCCTCCTTAACTCTATCTCATAACACCTGGGTGATACAGCGGTTAGTGCACTGGACCCAGTGTTCAGAAAGGCCCGAGTTCAAATCTAGCCTCAAATGTGTACTGTGTAACTTTGGGCAATTCACTTAATCTCTGTCTCCCTCAAGTGTCAAATAGGGTCATTTAAAAAATGAGATGAGTTTATATCACCTACCTCCCAGGGTTTGTGTGAGGATTAAATGAGGTGATATTTGTTAAAGTACTTAGCACAGTAAATGCTGGCTATTATTACTATTAATAAATTAAAAATTATTAAGAAAAATAGTTTTCTTTTATGCTACATCCTACAGGAATCCTGTCCCACTGCCCCCGGTTCTTTTTTTTTGGCAGGATAATGAGGGTTAAGTGACTTGCCCAGGGTCACACAGCTAGTAAGTGTCAAGTGTCTGAGGCCGGATTTGAACTCAGGTCCTTCTGAATCTGGGGCCAGTGCTCTATCCACTGTACCACCTATGTGCCCCAATGCCCCTAGTTCTTGATGCCTTCTCTCTGGAAATTACTCTGTATTTGGTATTCAATTTTCTATGCACATGTTTTGCACAGATTCAATTTGAGCCCCTTGAGGGCAGGGGCTATTTGGTTTTTCTCTTTGTGTCACTTGCACCTAGTATACAGCGCTTGACATATAGGAGGTGCTTAATAAATGCTTGTTGAATTGCATTGATATCATGATATTTCAATTTATTCATTACTTGATTTTCTGAGAGATTTTCAGAACAATTATCTAAAACATAGCTAAAAGTATTGCAACTTTAACAATGAAGATCAGTACTAGGGGATTTTTCTACCCTGACTCATCTAAGCAAACCTTTCTTTCAAGCACTAATCGTCTGCTCTCCTTCATTAAGTGCTTTCCCCCCATTATTACTGTCACCATTTATTACTGAGGCCAGCTGTCTTATTGCCCAGCAGGAAAGGACTATGAAACTAAACAGTGATGGTGAATTCGGTTCTACTTCTCCTTTGTGAGATGAAGAAAGTTTCTTCCTGGATGTCATTATTATTTTGTTTCCAAACAACAGCAACAAAAAAAAAAAGTAGGAATAGAGAACCTCAGATCATGTTTTGGTCCTCCTCACCCTCCCTGGGACCAGCAGAAACAAATTAGAGACAATTCCAACCTAGCCTAGCACTTTGAACATAAATGTTTGCGGCTTTGAGCTGAATTAGCACTCAGTCAAGGCTTTCTTCCTATTGTAATCAGAAGAATTGAAAAGGTTAAAAAAAAAGATGGAGAGGGCAGCTAGGTGACACAGTGGATAAAGCACCGGCCCTGAATTCAGGAGGACCTGAGTTCAAATCTAGCCTCAGACACTTGACAGTTACTAGCTGTGTGACCCTGGGCAAGTCACTTAACCCTCATTGCCCTGAAAAAAAAAAAAGGTGGAAGGGTGTTTAAGCTTAGGTAAGAAATGAACACATTTTGTCAGGATTCTGTTTTAAATACTCATGGATTTACCGGTTCTTGAATATTTTAGACAGCTGAAGGGGAGGGGGAAGGGGAATCAATGGATAGAGAGCCTGATCTGAAGCCAGGGAGCCCTGAGTTTGAGTCCTATCTCAGACTCTAACTGAGTGACCATGGGCAAGTCAGTTAACCTCAGTCTGCCTCAGTTTCCTCACCTGTAAAATGTGAGTAATACTAGTACTTTCCTCCCAGGATTGTTGTAAGGATCAAATAATGTAAAGAACTTTGCAGCCCTCAAAGTGCTTTGTAAATGCTAGGCATTATTATTTTTTAAATGTATTCCCCGTAAATGACGAGGGTACTATACTTAGCAGTAAGCATATTGTCAGACTCCAAATATTTTTTGCTCACTCCATACTGTTTTTCTAACTAAAGGTGTAAAAAAAAAAAGTCTTAGAGATAAGACAGATGAAAGTCTGACTAGGTGGAGCCCATTAATACCCAATCAGGAGACTTTAGTTTTGAACCACCTTTCCCATAATATAAGCAAGCAAACTTGACACAGGACATTTCACAGTGGATAAATATATTGCCTAGGGCAGTACTTATCTCCATGGTCTCATGAGTCAAAAGGGACCCTACACATTATCTAGGCCAATTGGTCATTTTACAGATTAGAAAACTGAGACCCAGGAAGGGAAAAGTGACTTGAGCCATTATCACAGATTTGGTACAGAACCAGGATTGAAATCCATGCCTCTCAGCTCCAAATCTAGTACTTTTCACTGGGCTGCTTTGCTCTCTAGAAATTAATGCTCGGGGGCAGCTAGGTGGCACAGTGGATAAAGCACTGGCCCTGGATTCAGGAGAACCTGAGTTCAAATTCGGCCTCAGACACTTGACACTTACTAGCTGTGTGACCCTGGGCAAGTCACTTAACCCCCCACTGCCCCACAAAAAAAAAGAAAGAAAGAAAGAAATTAATGTTCTTGGGGGCAGCTAAGTGGCACAGTGGATAGAGCACCGGCCCTGGAGTCAGGAGGACCTGAGTTCAAATCCGACCTCAGACACTTGACACTTACTAGGTGTGTGACCTTAGGCAAGTCACTTAACCCCAATTGCATCACTAAGAAAGAAAGAAAGAAAGAAAGAGAGAGAGAGAGAGAGAGAGAGAGAGAGAGAGAGAGAGAGAGAAAGAAAGATAGAAAGAAAGAAAGAAAGAAAGAAAGAAAGAAAGAAAGAAAGAAAGAAAGAAAGAAAGAAAGAAAGAAAGAAAAAAGAAAGGAAGGAAGAAAGGAAGGAAGAGAAAGGAGGGAGGCAGGGGGGGAGGGAGGAGGAAAGAAGAAAAGAAAGAAGGAAAGGAAGGAAGAAAGAAAAAAGGGGGGCAGCTAGGTGGCACAGTGGATAGAGCACCGGCCCTGGATTCAGGAGGACCTGAGTTCAAATCCGACCTCAGAAACAACACTTACTAGCTGTGTGACCCTGGGCAAGTCACTTAACCCTCACTGCCCTGCAAAAAAACCCAAAACAAACCAAAACAAAAACAAAAAGAAAGAAGGAAAGGAAGGAAGAAAGAAAAAAGGAAAGCAAGGAAAGAAAGAAACAGAGAAGGAATGGGAGAGGGAGAGAGGGAGGGAGGAAGAAAGGAAATTAATGCTCTCAGCTATAAGCCCTATTAATTTATTTTATTTGCCATTTTGCAGAGACATCATAAAACTCCTGACCTCTCGCTTTATAATTTTTTCACAAAGTTTCACAAGCGTGGGTCCCCTCAGGCCTATTCATGCAGGGGAAGTAATCTGAAGAACTTTCTGAGCTAGTCAACAGGTGGCAAAAGTGAAATGAGGTTAAGTGGTCTTGGCTCAGGAATCAAGTTCGAGGAAGAGCAAAGATTAATCCAATTTGTCATCTTCTTTGTTCCTTATATTTATAGGTTCATAGCTCTTTAGCTGGAAGGGACCTCAGTGGTCATCTAGTCCAACCATCTCATTTTTTAGATGAGGAAACCAGAGCCCACCATAGTTAAATGACTTTCTGATAAGTATCAGAAGTAGGATTTGAACCCAATTCCTTGGATTCCTTAGTTGGCAAAGGTTAATGCATTTCTTTGATTCTTCAAACGAATTCTATTTAGCTGTAATTCTCAAATTATAAAAATAGCTTATTATTTTTAAAATGTGCTATTCCCATGTATAAAGTTTGCTTACCAATAATTTTGGAACACCTGCTCCCAAATCATATGCAATATGATGTATAAAACTATGTAAAAAGTTCAAGGGGCAGCTAGGTGGCGCAGTAGATAGAGCAACAGCCCTGGAGTCAGGAAGACCTGAGTTCAAATCCGGCCTCAGACACTTAACAATTAATAGCTGTGTGACCTTGGGCAAGTCACTTGATCTCACCAAAAAAAAAAAGTTCAACATTTATCAATGTCCAATGAAAATCAGGTTATATCTGATAAATATCCATGTCTGGCCTAGATCAGGACCTAGAAAGCTCATCATGAAGTACAATATTTGGCTCTAAGTTGAAATCCTTGACCCTGACTTGTCCCCGCCCTGGACCATCTGGGATCTGGCCTAAGGTCTGCACACTGACAGTGCCTCTGTTGTGGTTTGCAACCTCAGTTTTAGGCATCTGGTTTCCCAAGCCTGGGTTCAGAAAGTGGTTGCTAAGCAAAATGAACCCAGGGGCAGCTAGGTGGCACAGTGGATAGAGCACCGGCCCTGGATTCAGGAGGACCTGAGTTCAAATTCTGCCTCAGACACTTGACACTAGCTGTGTCACCCTGGGCAAGTCACTTGACCCCAATTGCCTTACCACCACCCCTCAAAAAATGAACCCAGAATGTGGCTATCTTCTCTATAATGTAATGATCTTCAAAACCAAAACACTCCCTCCCTCTTGAAATTATTTTGTGTTAGTATAAACACATTGAATTTATTTATCAGTTTATACTAGCAAATATAAGCTCATTGAGGGCTAAGACTGTTCTGTTTTTTATCTTCCTGTTCTCAGCCTGGCACAAAATAGGCTCTTTAAAAAAACACAAACTCAAGTGGTGTAAGAGTTTGGACAATTTCTTGTCCTAAGAGGCTAAGCAGGCCCAATCCTGGCTACCAACTGAGAAAACTGCAGTCAACTCATGAATGCAGTGGGATATTACTTAAGGAACAAGGGAAATGAAGACTTCAGAGTAATATTGGAAGATTTCTATGAAGTGATACAGAGTAAACAAAGTAGAATCAAATGATCATCATGCACCATTATAACTAGGGGATTAATAAAACAGTTTTTGATCGATTACTACTCTGTCACTTTTCATAGCAACAAAACTCAGGTTAAAAGCATTAGATGACATTTGTATTAACTCAGTCACCCACACATCCTTTATTTTTATTGTTCTTAAAAAATTTTATTTATTTATTGCAGGGCAATGAGGGTCAAGTGCCTTGCCCAGGGTCACACAGCTAGTAAGTGTCAAGTGTCTGAGGTTGGATTTGAACTCAGGACCTCCTGAATCCAGAGCTGGTGCTCTATCCACTGCACCACCTAGCTGCCCCCCTTTATTTAACAAATAAAAAACGCTAACATGTAAGTATGCAAAACTAATGGTCACTATTGTTCTTTTATCCTGCTTTGCTTAACTGTTTTGGAAGGACTTGCAACTAGGGGTGATTTCATCAGAAGTATACTGAAGGTCTTTTGACGTATTAGAAAAATTATCAATAAAATTAAAGAAAGGATAAAAGGAAAGTAGGGAGGAAAGGATGGGGAGGCAAGGAAGGAAGAAAGCAAAAGGATAAGGGAGGAAAGAAGCAAGTACTTATTAAATCCCCATTATGGGCCAGGTACCATGATAAGTAGTTGGTAATATTATCTTAATTGATCCTCGCAACAACTCTGAGAAATAGATACTATTATTGGTACCATTTTACAGTAGAGGAAACTGAGGCAGAGAAATGTTAAGTGAATTGCCCAGGGTCACACAGTTACTAAGTGTCTAGAGGCTAGATTTGAACTTAGGTCTTCCTGACTCTAGGTCTAGCACTCTAGCTTCTACCACCTAACTGCCATGGGTGGGAAGGAAGGAAGGAAGGAAGGAAGGAAGGAAGGAAGGAAGGAAGGAAGGAAGGAAGGAAGGAAGGAAGGAAGGAAGGAAGGAAGGAAGGAAGGAAGGAAGGAAGGAAGGAAAGAGGGAAGGAGGGAAGGAGGGAAGGAAGGAAAGAGGGAAGGAAGGAAGGAAAAAAGGAGGGAAGGAAGGAGGAAGGAAGGAAGGATGGAGGGAAGGAAGGAAGGATGGAGGGAAGGAAGGAAAGAGGGAAGGAAGGAAGGAAGGAAGGAAGGAAGGAAGGAAGGAAGGAAGGAAGGAAGGAAAAAAGGGGGGAAGGAAGGAAAAAGGGGGGAAGGAAGGAAGGATGGAGGGAAGGAAAAAGGAGGGAAGGAAGGAAGGATGGAGGGAAGGAAGGAAGGAAAAAAAGAAGGAAGAAAGGAGAGAGGGAAGGAAGGAAGGAAGGAAGGAAGGAAGGAAGGAAGGAAGGAAGGAAGGAAGGAAGGAAGGAAGGATGGAGGGAAGGAAGGAAGGAAGAAAGGAGAGAGGGAAGGAAGGAAGGAAGGAAGGAAGGAAGGAAGGAAGGAAGGAAGGAAGGAAGGAAGGAAGGAAGGAAGGAAGGAAGGAAGGAAGGAAGGAAGGAAGGAAGGAAGGGAGGGAGGGAGGGAGGGAGGGAGGGAGGGTCAAACATAAAAGGATAGCATCCCAGCATAGGCAGCATCTATTTATGCTGGAAGTTAAAGGAGGAATCTCCCTTCCAGCTCATGGGCACAAGAGCGCAGTTCATGGTAATACTGCTCCTTGACACATGTACCCTTTATTTCTCAGATCATTAAGGCCCAGAATTTTGAAAAGGTGATAGGGCTTTCAGGAAGAAGGTTGTTGAAGTGGAAAGAATACTGGATTATAGAGAGAAGGCCTGGGTTCAAGTCTCTCATTCTTTTGCTATTTATGTGACCTTAGGAAAGTCACCTAACTTCTCAGCACCTCAAAGTATAATACTGGCACTACCTTCCTCACAGTGTTACTGTGAGAATTAAATGAAATCTTACATAAAGCACTTGGAAACCATAAAACACTGTGTAAATTGGAGCAATTCCAGGTTGGATTAACAGCCAAGTGGAGCCGCAGGATTGGTGACTGGGGGTGGGGAATAGTAGAGATGGATTTGAAAATCAGAAGACTTGTGTTTGAATGCTGACTCCATTCACTAGTTGTGTGGCTGTGGATAAGTCATTTCTCAGCTCAGCTCCTCTGTTTTTTCATCTATACTATGAAGATAATGATACCTCCCTCACACAGCTGTGGTGAGGAAAACATTTTTTGTAACCCTTAAAGTCTTTTAGAAATAAGAGTATTATTAGAAGATATGAAGTAGGAAATCGCAGATGAGGCAGCAGTAAAACCAGGTGAACATGGCTGGGAAATTATGAATATTCTACATTTTACACAGAATGATTAGATAAATGCACATTCTTGCCCTTGCTAAGTAAGCATTTTGAATAAGAGAAGAGGCTATATGTGTTGTGACTAATAGATTTTCCTAAAAGAAAAAAACAATTGCTGTTCTTTCTTGGATAAAGGGGAAAAAAAAATGAAGCAAAACAGAGCCCAAACCTCTTCCCCTCTCATAAATTTTGAAATATATCTAATTGTATGTTAAGTTCTATGAAAAGAAATGCCACAAAACTGTAAGCCTTATTATAACATAGACTTTGTGTAATAGTTACAGAATCATTGAATCTCTAAGGACCCTAGAAATCATCTCTCCCAACCTTTATAACCACATAAAGGAATAAACATCATTAACAAAGTTATCTAGTCTCTGTTTGAACACTTCAGCGACAGTGAGCTCACTATCTCACAAGTAAATTTTGTTTTGTTTGGGGTTTTTTTTTGCACAGTGACATTTATGTCTTTTTTTAAAAAAACGTCTTACTTTTATTCCTTTTTGGTTGGAATCAGCCTTTCTCTAACTTCCAGCTGTTGAATTTTTTTACTCTACCTACACTTTGGAACCACATAACATAAATTTAACTAACCCATTTCCACACAACAGTCCTTAAAATATTTGAAAATTACTCTCCTGGTTTTTTTAAAGTTAAAATTTTTCTAAATAGCCTCTCTTCCCTCAAAGAGGCCACTAGGTGGTGCTATGGAGAGAGATCTAGACTTGTAATCAGGAGGACTAGTTCAAATATTGCCTCAAAATGCCTATTATCTGTACGATTCTGGGCAAGTCACTTGTTGTTTGTCCTGTGTTCTCGAAAAAGGCTGTGACATCAGGGTGATGTTATGACTTGCACTGAATTGGATTTAAGTGAGGGAGGGCTGTGCAAGGTCACCAACCTCGCTCCTCTCCTCCAGATATATCTGGGTCCAGTGGCAAGATATAGATCAGGACGACTGGAGATAGCCCTGGATGTTTAAAGGCAACTGGGGTTAAGTGACTTGCCCAGAGTCACTCCAGTAAGTGTCTGAGGTGAGATTTGAACTCAGGTCCCCTGGGCAAGTCACTTAACTTGTGGATTAAAGTTACAAGTGTATCATGCATACACTTTTTGTTTTCTTCCAGAGAACTAGATGTTAAACATTTAGCAGCACACTCTGGCTAGTCTGTTCTTCAGGTAGAAACATACAAGAGTTTTTGAAGAAGGCAACTTAATCAATCAGAGTCCAAAAACTTAATATCCTGATCTAATAAAGAAAGAGCATGTGTTTGTAATGATACTTATACAAGTCTAGGGGGAAAAACCCAGATCAAAACTGAATACCTCTTGTAATAAATTTTTGTAAGGTTTATGAAAAATTTAAAAGTCAGATTACTATATTTAAAATAAACTATGTTTATTTAATTTCACCTCACCTTTATGTGTGTGTGTGTGTGTGTGTGTGTGTGTGTGTTGAAGAATCATCATTAGCTGTAAACTTTTATCAATCATTGTCTAGGCATAGGGTACTATGCTTGGTACCTAGCATACAGAGGTAAAAAGCATGATTCCAACCAGCTGTGTCTTAAATACTTGCCTCATAGTATCCATTTATCCACACACATATCCATACACAAACATATATATCCATACAAACATATACATACACATGCACACACATAATTTTTTTTAGATACCAATATAAGATTATATATACATTTTGGAGAAGAAGGAATGCCAGAAGTGGTACAGGGAACTCTTGATAAAGAAATTCCCTCTACCAATACAGATTACATGCTCTATAACTTTTAGTTTTAGAGATTTGCTTGGGTCACTGAAAGGTTAAGAGTCTTGTCTGTGGTTATATATTCTGTGTCAGGGGTGGGATTTGAACCCAAGTCTTCTTGATTCCAAAGGCAGTCGATAGAAATATTCATTACACCATGATTTAGAAAGAGGGAGACAGCGGTGTGTGTGTGTGTGTGTGTGTGTGTGTGTGTGTGTGTGTGTGTGTGTGTGTGTGTGTGAGAGAGAGAGAGAGAGAGAGAGAGAGAGAGAGAGAGTTGATTGTTTTCATCTAAATTTGTATGTTATTTCTAACTAAGCAAGACATCTGGATTTATAAGGAAGTTATGTTAACAGTTTCCTTTTTGATATTCTTACAAAAAGCTTTGGTACCCTCTCTTTTAGAGTAAAATGGATCATCCGTAATCCATGAATTCCTGTTTACAAACCAGAATGTTTTCTATATGCTCTGAAATCTATTTGTCTATCTATATGTCTAATTATAGGTAACAAAACTATGATCAAAATATTTGACTTGTGGCATAAGAAAAAAATAAATGAAAAACAAAGATTAATGCCCTTTTTTTTGCCTTTCTTGAGCTGTGTTGTATATGTGCATATATGTGTGTATACACACATGTATGTCCTAGGTGTCTCAAAATTTTTAGTCCTGTTTCAAACTATTAAAATATATCTACATATATACACATAAGTATATTAAAAATATTTTATATACATATTTATGTGGTTATTTATATATGTGTCTGTGTGTGTGTGGTTTGTCACACACATGATATTGCAATAGTCTTTGTGTAGTTTTAAGCTATTAAAACATGAGTAGGGGCACCTAGGTGGCACAGTGGATAGAGCACTGGTCCTGGCTTCAGGAGGACCTGAGTTCAAATCCAGCCTCAGACACTTAACACTTACTAGCTGTGTGACCCTTGGCAAATCACTTAACCCCAATTGCCTCACCAAAAACAAACAAACAAACATATGAGTATATTAAAACTGAATATATATGTGTGTATGTGTACATCTACTTTTTCATTAAAGCTAACAACTCCACTAAGACTTCTGGGACACCCTGTACCTGTAGACACACATACAGAAAACATTCACAGATACTATGCATTTTGACCAGGTATCAGACTAAATCCTCAGACACACCAAGCAACAACATTATTTTAAGAACTGGAGGGTTAAAAACAAGAGAAAGGGAACACAGTCATTCATAAAGGTTATTTTTTTTTCCAGTCAAAACTCTATTCTTAAGCTGAATTCACATTCATTCTAGCAGAAATTTAGAACAAACAACTATTCTCTGCCTCTTGATTGATCTTGGATTTTTTTTTTATGAGTAAAACACAGACAAGCAATTTAACATAACATTCAACCAAATTACAAAGTATCGAACAAGGCATTTACCAAAACATTTTCTTTTTCCTTAGGAAGCCAGAGTTTGATCCTACCATTTTCGGTCTTTTTTTTCAAGGTGTAATGTAACGTTTTCACTGGAGGAAAGCTGGTCACAGAAGATCAGCCTGACATCGGTCCTGGAGCTTAAGTTAAGGTAAAGAAAAGAAAAGGCATCAGGTTGTACTGTCCCTGGGGAGAAAAAAAAAAGCTTTGCTGTCTTCACTAAAATTTTTCAAAAAGTACTACTGGGAGTTGCTATTAATAATATGAACTTCCTCACAGTCAGCATATGCTAGAAACTTCTTTTCTCTCAGAACATCATTTAAAGAAATCATTAGAATTCTTCCTTCTCTGCTGTTCTTTCCAGGAATTTTCATTGGAGATATTTTTCCTCATTAGTTTTCATTTTTCTCTAATATCATTTTTCGGTATACACACACACACACACACATATGTATATATGTATATTTTTTTAAAATTTTTTTCCTGTTTACAAATTGACCTAATTCAAATGAGAAGTAATATTCATCCATATTAATGTTGAAAATACCTTTTGGGGTCTCTCTTTGCTTCTGCAGGCTCCAAAGACAATGAGACTCCATGGAATCAATGAAAATGGATGCTTACCTAGGAAGGAAGTGAAAGAAAGATTAAATAGAATAGGGGGAAGAGCAGTATACTTACTTAACAAAGAGCAGTCTGGGACACAAAGTTTTGCAGAAGTACAAAGTTTCTTTTGTTTCTTGCTAATTTAATTGTGTCTCAGAAAGAAAAAAAAAACGCAACTCACCACTTAATCAAAACAATTGAAAAATATCAGTCCAAAAGAATACCCATTGGAATATGATGCCCTGCTCTTCTCTCCTGAGATTACTTTTATTTGCTCCTGCTCTGTCTCCTTCTCTTGTCTTGCTTTTCTAATTGATACTGTGGTTCCCACTGGTATAGACAAACAAAACAAAACAAAAACCCACCAAACCCCATAAGAAAGAAACCAGTTAGTTCAGTCAATTCAGTGAAGAAACACAGTCACTTAGTAGAACTTTTTGAAAAAGGAAGTAAGATTTCATTGGCAGTACCATTCATTTGTCACTTAACATATACTACCTATAGGGTTATTTATGGTTTTATGTCTCCATCTTGACTTCCTCTTGAGATTGTAAATCCTTCCAGGTCGTGGGAGTTCTTTGTATCCTAGGGTATAGCTGGACATCCCACTCACTTATCCATTTGAAAAAAAAAATGCTAAGTACTGACTATGCTAGTATTTTGTGAGGCACCAAAGGAGAAAAGCTGCTCAGTAAATGGTGGTGGTGATAGTCATCACAGCTAGTAATGGTGTACTGGATGAGCACTGTCAGGAGAAATGGATTCTAGTCGAGTCACACCAGAGTTGCTATGTGACTTTGGGCAAGTAACATTATTTGTCTGGGGACCTCCTTTGCTTCATCTGTCAAATAAAGAATTAGTAGACTAGGGCAGGGGTTCTTAAACTGGAGGCTTGAGGGTTTTTTTTCATAATTTGATAACTATATTTCAATATAATTAATTTCCTTTGTAATTCTATGCTTAAAACCAAAACAAACCATTATTCTGAGGAGTCCCTAGACTTCACCAGCCTACCAAAGCTGTCCATGACAGAAAAGGTTGAGAATCCCTGGATTAACATGTTCCTAAGGTTCCTTTTAGTTCTGATACTGATAGTGATAATTCAGTCAGATATCTGATCCATTCAGGAACTAGGGGCAGGGGAGAATATTTTAAAAAGCAAATCAATTTAAGTGACTTATTGTTTGATCTCAAGTGATTTTTAAATGGACTAGTTAATCGAGGAGAAAAATATCAATCCAGTAGCCTAGGGTATACAGCCTAAATTTTTTTCTGACTCAAAGAGTTCTCTCTCTTTTTTAGATGAATTCAGCAAATTCATTAGTATTGTGGATCAACAGCACTCTCCTATGTGTGGGAAGTTATATTATTCCACTTTTAATTACAGCTGAATGAATGAATAAATAAAAACATTTCTTAAGTGCTTACTGAGTACAAATCACTCTAAACTCTGGTGATGAAAACAGAATAAGACAGTCCCACTTCTCAAGTTGCTCCTATTGTAATGGGAAAAACAATACATATGGAAGATTTCATTTACAATGAAAAAGTTCAATGAAAGTTCAGATGAAACGTTCCATGGTCCTTGGGGAGTAGCAGGGAGGTGGACAGTAATGCCTCTCCTTTAATGCCATTATCACTGATAAAATCATATCAGTTTCTGATCTTGAACCATTTGACTGTACCAAGGACCTTGGTGCAGTAACTTTCTTAAGTTTTCAAAAGATGTAGCTGTATCATCTACAGGAGCAGCTGCCATGCAGTGGCTACACAAGATGCTGTGACTTCCCAAGATGATGACTTTGGGGACTGGGATAGAAGCATGCCTATTTCCAAGGTTCTTGTGTTCAGAGTCTTGGCTATCTCTGTCACAGCCTTAGCGGAGATGGTGGTCAAAGTCGTGGTGGTGGGTTCACTTGCATGGCTTGTCTTTCCATCCCTCCCACCCTCTACTCACCCACCCCATCCACTCCCCATTCCTCCTACCCCTTGCTTTATTGCCTTCTGGGTGGCAGTCAGTTAGTAGTCAATGACTGGCCCCTTCTTCACAGGAATTGCTTCCCGGATGATGTTTGTGAGGGCTAGGCTGGAAGCAGAACTGGTGCTGCTACACCCTGGGCTCCTGTTACTATCTGCCTCTTGGTTATAGTTGGTCAGCTGTTGTTGGTGGTGGTATGGGGAAGATAGAGCCCCTCCCCTTTCACAATGATTCCTCCCCTCACTGGTGGCTGGGGGTTGGTCAAAAAAAAGTATACATTTAAAAAAATCTGATTATAACATTAAGAGGCCTGTGTTTTTTTTTTTAACATAAAAAGCCATGTTACTTAGATTATACAAAGAAAAAAGGGGGGTATGGTTAAATCCATTGTGTTTTAAAACTTTATATTACAACTTTTCAAGGTCCCAACAAATTGTTATCATCTATGGAACCTACGTTAATACTACATCTAGTGCTATTATTCTAGTCATATGTTACCATTGTTTTCCATTTCATGACACCATCTAAATGAACTTCCTTTATAGTGTAGTGACCTTTAAGAAATAATGGAAATTTTTGGTTCCTCAAAGCATCTTTGAGATAAGTGAAGCTAGCTGGGCACAGAGAACGTGATTTCCATATTTCTCTTGAGGAGCCAGGGCTTCAGTTGGCATCATGTCTCCCCACATCCAGGGACCCACCTCTGAACTCTACATTCCCAGATGACAAGAAGGAGCAAAGAAGACCAGCTCTTGTCACATATTACTTGTGTGTCTCCTGGCAGTGAGTAAACTCAGTTTCCCCACCTGTAAAATGCTGAGTTTGAACTAGATGACTTTTAGGTTCCTTCTGGCTCTGTCTATGATCCACTTTTCATATGAGCTCATTTATCCTCACCACTCCTTTTTGCTGTGTCAACTCAGCCTGAGAGAAGACTTACAGTATAATTTACAATGATAATAAATCTGGAGTCCTTCCCCTCTTGCATATCTAGCCTGCAATGAGAGAGATAAGAATGTAATCTCCTGGAAATCATATTATTAACTTCTTTCCCATCCCTTTATGGAATCATAGGGTCATAAAATTGAGAGAGACCTCATTAGGCCATCTGGTTAGAGAATAATTTGTGTGACATTGTAAAGGAAAACAACTTAAAAAGATGTAGGAATTCTGATCATTGAAAGGAACAACCAGGAATCCTGGATAATAGGGTGGTCCAGAAGGACTCCAGACACAGAATTAGACATAGATTTTTGGACATGGCCATCATGGAAATTTGTTTTGTCTAACTATACATATTTGGTATAGATTATTTATTTTCTTTTCAGTGAAGTGGAGTGAGGGAAATGGAAGAGGCATTAGGGATAGGATTTTTAAAAACCAGAAGTAAAGCCAGAAAGAATCATAGACAAGAAGGACAGACTTAAAAGCTTCATGCTAACTTTATACTTAGAAAAGCAAACTCTCCATCATAGAAATTCACAGTTTTCATGTATAACCTCTTCTGTTCTATAAACTATGGGAGGGGAAGGGGATAAGGAGGGGAGAGACGAAGGAAGGGAGGGCAGATTGGGGGAGGGAGCAGTAAAAAGCAAAATGCTTTCGAGGAGGGATAGGGTGAAAGAAGATAGAAAATAGAGTAAATATCAAGGGGAAGGAATAGGATGGAGGATAATACAGTTAGTAACTGTGAAAGAAATGATGAGCAGGATGCTATCAGAAGGATGTATGAAAAATACAAACCCTCAACAGAGAAAGAACTGACGGTATCTGAATACAGATTGAAGTATAATTTTATTTTAGTTCTTCTTTCTAAAGTTATTTTGTCGATTTTGTTCAAAACCTGACTAATGTGAAGATGTTTTGCATGACTGCACATGTATTACTTATATTGAATTGCTTGATTTCTTAGGGAGGGTTGAGGAGGGAGAGAGGAAGAAAATTTAGAACTCAAAATTTGAAAAAATCAATGTGAATTTTTTTTTCTTTACATGTAACTTGGGGACAATTCTAATAAATAAAAAAATTAAAAAGAAATAAAAATATATAATCTACATGGAACTGACGATTTTATTTGGTGTTTGTTAAGTTCATAATTAAAAACAACAATAACATAATCTCCTCAAAACAAAACCAACCATCCATCAAAAAAACAGATCAAAATCATCTGGTCCAGGCCCTTGGCTATCTTCAGGTTGATGTTTAAATAGTCTAGGGCAGAGCTGTAGTCTGCTGAAGGTAGAATGCTCCATTTTTTTTTCTCACCCTTCTGGTCAAAACACTCTTTCTGATGCTCAGCTCTCCTAGGCGAGAGAGTTCCTGATAGGAATAATGATAATAACAAATCACAATAACTAACATTGTCTGAAAAAAAAAATTTATTGATATCTTTTGTTACATCACCTAGATTTCCCCATGTATCTCGGCCTCTCCCAGAGAATCATCCCACATGGGGGAAAAAAATCAGCAAAACTAATCAATATATTGAAAAATATCTGATATAATATGTAATATTCCACACCCATAGATTATCTACTATCCCCCTCACCCCAACCACTGGGAGGGGGCAGCAAAGGAGTGGGTAAAGAAGGTGACATTTTATACGCACTCTTCCTTGGAGTTAAACTTGGGCTTAGTAATTTTGCAATATTCATGTTTTATGTTTTTATTTATTTTATTTTTAATTTATGGAATAAAACAAGCATTTTATAGTATAATAAAAAATGATTGCACATAAAACTACAAATCTATTATGTACAACTTGCTGTTCCTTTTAAATATATAATAAAGTTTTCACATAAATTTCTTTTTTTCTCTTTTTTTCTTCTCTTCTGCCACCTTCCCCCCTCCCCCCAGCCCTAGCATTGGCTGCCATTAGATACAAATATGCATGTGTGTGTATAATCATTGTATACATATTTCTATTTATCAGTTCTTTCTCTGGATGCAGATAGTGTCTTTCTTCATATGCCCTTTATAGTTAATTTGAGTATTTATAATAATCAAAATGACTTATTTGTTCAAACTTGTTTTTTGTTTTGTTTTTTGCAGGGCAGTGAGAGTTAAGTGACTTGCCCAGGGTCACACAGCTAGTAAGTAAGTAAGTGTCAAGTGTCTGAGGCCAGATTTGAAATCAGGTCCTCCTGAATCCTGGGACCTGTGCTTTATCCACTACACCACCTAACTGCCCCCCTCAAACTTGGTTTGGTTTTTTGTTGTTGTTGTTTTTTAGTGAGGCAATTGGGGTTAAGTGACTTGCCCAGGGTCACACAGCTAGTAAGTGTTAAGTGTCTGAGGTCGGATTTGAACTCAGGTACTCCTGACTCCAGGGCCGGTGCTCTATCCACTGCACCACCTAGCTGCTCCTCAATTGCCCCGCAAAACAAAACAAAACAAAAAAACCCCCAATATTCATTTTTGTTTGTTTTGTGTTTGTTATTTCTGTTTGTGTTGTTATAATCACTGTACATGTTATTTTCCTGGCTCTGCTTGCTTCACTTTGCATTGGTTCATGTGTCTTTCCATGCTTCTCTGTATTCCTTCATGACTCATCTTTCCATGGCTTTCTTTACTATTGTCTTGTGAGATAGAAATTTCAAGAACTGTTATCCCCATTTTACAGATATGGAAACCAAGGGTGAAATGGTTTAAGGATCTTGCCTCCAGACAGTCATAGAACTAGTTGGAAATGGTACTTGAGCCCAGGTCTCATGACTCCAAGCTCTCTGCTCTTTTCTTTGAAAAATGAATGTAGTTTAATTTTTTTAATGAACAAAAATCTATTTTATTTCCTTTTCATTTCTGTCCTGCCTTGGCAGAAAAAAAAAAAAGAAAGAAAAACAAAAATCATTGCAAAAAATATATGTAGTCAAATAAAACAAATTCCCACATAGGTCATAGGCTGTGTGTGTGTGTGAACATGTATTTGTGTGTATATGTGTGTGTGTGTGTGCATGTACACACATGTCTCAATCAGGATCCTGAATTCATCCCCTCTCTGTCAGAAGTGAGGTAGCCTCTTTCATCATGGGTCCTCTGTAATCATGGTTGTCATTGTGTTATTTAGAGTTCTTCAGTCTTTCAAAATTGTTTTTCTGGGGCAGCTAGGTGGCACAGTGGATAAAGTACCCAGCCCTGGATTCAGGAGGTCCTGAAATCAAATCCAGCCTCAGACACTTGACACTTACTAGCTGTATGACCATGGGCAAGTCATTTAACCCCCATTGCCTCACCAAAAAAATTTTTTTTCTTTCTAATTTTGTTGTTACTATATAAATTCTTCTGGTTCTGCACACTTTATTCTGCATGAGTTTATACTAGTCTTCCCAGGTTTATCTGAAACCATCCTCTTCATCATTTCTTACATCACAGTAATATTCCAATATATTCATATGCCTTTTTTTTTAGCCATTTCCCAATAAGAAAATGTCCTCATTTTTAGCTAACACAAAAAGAGATGCTATAAACATTTTTCTACATATAAGTCATTTTCTTCCTTATTTACTCTCTTTGGGGTCCTAGACCTAGTGGTGGTATAGATGAGTCATAGTTCAGTAACTTTGAGGTATAGTTCCAAATTGTTTTCCGAAATGGCTGGATGCCATTGCTCTTCATATGGCATCTATCTGGGGACAGAGACTCCCAAGGTACTTTCCAAAGGTTATATAAAGTAGAGATGGTAATGTAAAAATATTTTTACTGACTAGCCTAATTTGGGGGGCTAAAGCTGACTGGAGGACTAATCTGGGGACTTTTGACTATTTGGCTATCTGACTTCGTTAATTTAATGTGGGCCATTTATAAAGTTCCACCACACTGCTCCACTCCCAAATTGATAAGCACAGGATTAAGAAGCCTCTTAACTAAATAATCCAAGCAGAGTTTATTTATGAGATACTGTTGAAAATTAAGAATACAGGAAAATAAAATGTACAACCTGACTGCTTTCCTGTGGTCTCTTTCCACTCCGTCTCTTTCCCACCTGCTGCGCTTTGAACCTCTTGAATACAATAAGGGCCTTAGCCGCCTCCGGCCTCAGGGCACGTTACACTTTCCCTGGTTTGTAGTAAGGCCTGTAACCTTGTCAGCCCGGTCTCTCCTTTTCCGAACCGAACTCTCCTCCATCCTTGTACACGCTCACCTCTAGTCAGCCTATCTAGTCTGTCCTCCTCTAATCAGCCCCTCTCCTTAATCTTGTCTCTCTATCTAGTAGGTCCTCGCTCCTTCTTTTTTCTAGTCCGTACCCTCTTTCCTGTCTCACTCCCAGGTCTATATATACTTTTTCTTCTCTCCACTCAAATCTCGGGGCTTCCTTCGTCCCCACAGACCAAGCTAATCCGCCAGTCAGGGCTGCGGCTGGGGGGATGCTCCAGCATCACGTGCCTCACCAGAGCCCAGCCTGGACAAGCCCAGTATCTCTTGGATCCCTCCACTCAGGTCGGAGGGAGCTGGGGCTTTTTTCCCCCAGCTGTCTGACCTGGCGTCTTGTATAGCCCACGGGGCTTTTTCACTCAGCTGAAGCTGAGGAGGAGGGGGAGAGACCCTGAGGGCCTAAGACTTTCTAATCTCAGCCTAAAGGTAGGGTCTGCAAATAAAAATAAATTTCCACAGTAAGTACAGGCCAAGCTGTGAACTGATCCAACCATTCTGGAGAGCAGTTTGGAACTATGCCCAAAGGGCTATAAAGCTGTACATACCCTTTGACCCAGCAATACCACTACTAGGTCTTTTTCCCAAAGAGATCATAAAAAAGGGAAAAGGACCCACATGTACAAAAATATTTATAGCTGCTCTTTTTGTGGTGGCAAGGAATTGGAAATTGAGGGGATGCCCATCCTTTGGCTGAACAAGTTGTGGTATATGAATGTAATGGATACTATTGTGCTGTAAGAAACAATGAGCAGGTAGATTTCAGAGAAACCTGGAAGGACTTACATGAACTGATGCTGAGTGAGATGAGCAGAACCAGGAGAACATTGTACACAGTATCAACAACATTGTGTGTTGATCAACTGTGATAGACTTGACTCTTCTCAGCAATGCAATGGTCCAAGATAGTTCCAAAGGACTCATGATGGAAAATGCCCTCCAAATCCAGAAAAAAAAGAACTATGGAATCTGGATGCAGATTGAACCATACATACTATTTCTATTTTTTTGTTTGTTTTTCTTTTTTGTGGTTTTTCCTTTTTGCTCTGATTCTTCTTGCACAGCATGACTAATGCAGAAATATGTTTAATGTGATTTACATATATAACCTATATCAGCTTGCTTGCTGTCTTGGGGAGGGGGAAGAGGGGGGAGAGAGAGGAGGGAGGGAGAAAAAACTGAAACTAGAAATCTTATAAAAACAAATATTGAAAACTATCTTTACATGTAACTAGAAAATAATAAAATACTTTTATGGGAAAAAAAAATCCCCCACCTCTTTCACACTGTACTTGGGCAGAGAAGAGTTTCACAAGTGGCTTCTCTGGGTGTGTATTTTAATAATGGAGTAGGTGGGGGGGGGCAGTTAGTCTAAAGCCTTCTAGAAGCTACTCTTTCAAACAACATATTCTTAATCTCTAAGGTTCTTTCTACAATCCTGTGAATTCTTGGCTGTTGCCATACATCACAAGGGGGATCATGGCAGGTATGGTTGGTTGACTCTGGTGCTGCTGGACATAAATGTAAGCATTACTTTGGGAATCTGGGTGCCACATACATGCGTAGTAATATCAAAATCTAACTGCGGGGAGGGAATTTATAAAATAAACTCATTTATTGACAATGTGGCGTATTTTCCCTATGTCAGGAGGCTCACTGACCACGCAATCAGATACACAGTTAGAGAGGCACAACATGGAACAGTGAGTGGATTGGCTCAGTAGTTGCATTTTCCCTACAAGGAAACAACAGAACTCATATCAGTGGGCACTTCTTTTTTGCGGTATGTGTGTGTGTGCATGTGTGCGTGTGTGTGTGTGTGTGTGCGTGTGTGTGTGTGTGTGTGTGTGTGTGTGTGTGTGTGTAATAGAAGGAACATATGTACTTTAAGGACTTTTTGTCCCTAAAATATTTGATCTTTGGAACCATTAATCTAATTTCTCCAAAAAAAATTAAAATTCTATTCTAATTTTATAAGCATTAGTAACCCTATCTAACAAAGCTATAAATAATTGGATAAAAGAAGAAAAAAGTATTGATTCAAAAATGTCCAGTTATCTACTTTGGTCCCAGGAGCTTACTTTGACCAGAATTTGTGGACATTTCTGGAATTAATCAGGACTCAGGAAAAAGTGTAATGACCTAGGGAATATCACAGTAGAATTCAAATTTATTGCTAAGCGCCTATTACTACAAAGAGGCATTTAAGATAGGACATGGGGGGGACAGGGGGAGGGGCAGCTAGATAGCTCAGTGGATAAAGCACCAGCCCTGGATTCAGGAGGACCTGAGTTCAAATTTGACTTCAGATTCTTGACACTTACTAGCTGTGTGACCCTGGGCAAGTCACTTGACCCTCATTGCCTTGCAAAAACAAAACAAAAACAAACAAAAAAATATTTCTTTCCAGCAGAAAAATACAAATCCCAAGACAACCCTCTTCCTTGACAAAAATGGAACAATATTGATATGGGGGGAATAGGGTACGGGTTGGATCAGGGGATGGGGTTCTTGGGAATTCCTCTTTAAAGAATTACACCCTCTTGCACACAAAAGTAGTTAGAATAAGGTGATAGTTTATTTAGGAGCAAGGGAAGGGAAGGGTGGGGGGAGGGAAACCATGAAAGAAATCCTTGGACTTTTCATGGGGAGATTGGCATAAAGCACATGGCTCAGAGGTACGAAATCTCCTCAAACAGGAGACTGGAAGGTACTTTTATAGAGGACTGATGGGGGTGGACTATCTGCCCGTGAAAAGTTCCTTTAGTGAAAGAGGACCATCCCCCACTGGTGGTAGCTGGGGGAATTGGGTGAGGAGTGGCTACAGATCCCTCTTCAGAACGCAAAGGCCGCAGCCACACCCAAATTTATCTCCCCAGGGTAAGGGAGACCAGAATGAAGGGTAGGAATCCGAAGCTAGCTCAGTCTGATTTGGTTCAGCTTATCTCTCTAGGCATTATCTGTCCTCTGGTTTAGTTTCTCAAGGAGAAGGTTCCTTGATGTGCCCCCAGAGAACTTCTGGGGTGCTCTGCACCCAATGACAATATGAACCCAGAAAAAAATAAGTGAAATACCTTCACAAATTTCAATAATAGTGAGGCAAACAGACCCTAAGAAGGTCGGCAACTTTTCAGAAGTGAGATGCCAGGTCTTCATTCACAGTATGGTCTGGACCTGTGACGTCATTAGTGTACAAGCTCACAGATATGAAAACTCCCTCTTCCAAAGCAGGTCAACACCTCCTTTTTACCTTATAGTCTGAGAGAATTGTCAAAAGCTCTAGTCAAGTAAATGACTGAGTCAAGCAGTTAGTATATATCAGAGGCAGGGCTTGAATCAAGGTCTCTCTATCCACCATACCAAGCTGCCTCTCCAAAGGCTCATTATTCTCTCTCTAATTAAGGTTTTTAAATAACGGTAATACATTTCTAACTAGCTAGCTATACTGCTATCAGCTCACATTTTTATACTGCTTTACAGTTTATAAAGCTATTTCCCTACAAACCTATGAGTACATGTGGAATCACCTCCATTTCAAAGAAATGGATTGGTTTGACCATAATCTTGTAGCATGTAAACAGCAGGCCCTGTACTTGAGCTCTGGCCTCCCAACTCCAAACCTAGTGTTCTTTCTTTAAGAAAACAAAAAAGTAGGGCAGCTAGGTGGCACAGTGGATAAAGCACCGGCCCTGGATTCAGGAGGACCTGAGTTCAAATATGACCCCAGACACTTGACACTTACTAGCTGTGTGACCCTGGGTAAATCACTTAATCCTCAATGCCCAGAAAAAAAAAAGGAAAAAAAAGTTCTGTGCTTTTAAAAACAGCAATAATACATCACTGACCCTTCCCAATGACACCGTTAGAACCCTTCTTTATAATAAGTAAGTACAATCAAGCAAAACATTGACCATGTTGGAAGCATCAACCCACTGGCCAGGCCAACTCATTTGGCAGCTATTGTTCACCTTGGCTAAGGGGAGGGAGGCCTGCCTCACCCTCAAGTTCTCCAGAGTCAGGATTGTTGTTGTTGTTCAGTCATGTCTAACCCCCCTTTTTTTTTTAGTTTTTTTGGCAAAGATACTGGAGTGGTTTTCCATTTCCTTCTCCAGCTCATTTTACAGATTGAAGAAACTGAGGCAAATGGGGTTAAGTGACTTGCCCAGGGTCACACAGCTAGTAAGTATGTATCTAAGGCTGGATTTTAACTCATGAAGAGGAGTCTTCCTGATTCCAAGCCCATTGCTCTATGCATCGTACCACTTAGCTGCTGAAGTCAGGATTAGTGACTTTATTGACTAGAGTTCTGAAGTCTTTCAGTGTAATTTTCCTTTATATTATCATTGTCATTATATAAATAGTTTCCCTGGTTCTACTTGTTTTGTTGTACATCAGGAAATGAACGGTCTCCCCAAGTTTCTTTGGATTTCTGGTACCCTTTCCACAAATAATAATAATAGGATCTTACCTAGATTACCTTTTATGGTTTGCAAAGTAATTTGCATGCACTATCTTGTATAAACTAGATTCAGAAAGGACACTGAAACTCATTTTATGAACAAATAAACTGAAGCTAAGATATTAAAAGGCAGAATATTAAAGTTGCAAACCTATAGGTAAAATAGAATTAAAAGGCTATCTTACCTATAAAAATTTAAATTAAATTAAAATTAAAATGACAGGATAGCTGAAATAACTAGACCACTAACTTAAGCCACCATCCATGGATCCCAATGGACTAACATAAAACAAAATATTAAAAGGCCCCCTCATAATTTTGCAATTCCTGTAATCCCAATAATTTACAGTGGTTTTATTTTATCCTGGAGTCCTTGAAGCTATAGGTTACTTATTCTTCATTATTTAATGTGACAACTGTGTCTTTGACTTATTTTCGCTTTTTGATAGAGAAATGCTATTTATGAATGGCAACTATAATTCATATAAAACTGAATAGTTGTACATAACTGCTTAGAAATTTCTAGAAGTTCCTTGGAAAGACATATATAAATCATCAAGTCCAGGGTCTGTCGTGAGAACTTCAGTTATTTGAACCCCAATATTGTCATCATTAAAATAATTTTCATAGTATTATGAAGAAATTGCTTCATTGGCCAGGTGACGTGGTTCGTGACTATATTCCTTAACAACTGGGGAAAGCATGCTAGAGAGCATCTGGGTAAAAGTCAAAAGAAGAAAAAAACAAATTTTTTTTTCACTGGAATATACTGTAGACCAGACTGTGTAAAACACAGGACCTGAACCAGATGGAGATGTGATTGGGGGAAAAAAAAAAAGAAAGAAAAAAGGGCGGCTAGGTGGTACAATGGATAGAATCCTGGAGTCAGGAGTACCCGAGTTCAAATCCGGCCTCAGACACTTAACACTTACTAGCTGTGTGACCCTGGGCAAGTCACTTAACCCCAATTGCCTCACTAAAAAAAAAAAAAAAAGAAAGAGATGTGATTGGGAAATATTTAATAAAACAAAAATATAGATAATGATACATTTTTAAACTGTCAATATAAAACCCACAGAGTATATATGTATGGTTTAGTGCCTCCCCCATTTCTACTTGAGTTTGACCCTCTGAGCTCCAAATCTTATGCTAAAAAGTTTGAAAAACCATCTTCCTCTCAACCCACCAAATCTAGAACTAGCCATGTGAATTACTCAAATATTTTCTTTCTTAAAAATGGATAAATACCCAGATCCTGCTCTTCACAATGCAGATTGTGAAGGCAGCATTTCAATATGAAGAATACCCTTATACATAATTTTCATATTTTAAAATACCATCATTAGTAATTTATCATCTTTTTTTTTTCCCTCCCTTTCTCACTGCTTTCTTAAACTCAAGGGAAAAGTCACACTCTAACACTTTAAGTTTCACTTCTCTGTAAAATGAAAGCTCTAAAGATGTCCTTGACAGGAAATGCAAACTCATTTAAAAAAAGAAAAAGCATCTTATTTTTTACCAAGAGCTGGTCCAAAGAACAGCGTAGAATTGACTAGATAATTCCACAGGGATTATGCATAGGCTTTGAAGAAGGCCACTGATGTTAAGTATCAAGTATGTGAGATGCTTAAGAAGAGAATTGATTAAAGTCAACAGGATAGAATTTGTCCACTCCCTCTATTATTTTTAAATCAAATGGTTTAATGTGAAAGATTTCCCAGGTCTTATGTGGGTATATTGACTATGGGTCAGACATTTGCATCTCTATACTTGGAGCCATGGAGTAGTGATTAGCCCCCTAGATTTAGTTGTTGTTGATTTGTTTTTAAATCACGCCCCCCCCCGCCCCCCCTTCCCCCCCCCCATGATCCCATTTGGGGTTTTATTGGCAGAGATGCTGGAGTGGTTTGACATTTCCTTCTCCAGATCATTTGGGGGGGGGGGCGGGGCAATGAGGATTAAGTGACTTGCCCAGGGTCACACAGCTAGTAAGTGTCAAGTGTCTGAGGCTGAATTTGAACTCAGGTCCTCCTGAATCCAGGGCCAGTGCTTTATTCACTGCGCCACCTAGCTGCCCCCTCCAGATCATTTTACAGATGAGGAAACTGAAGCAAACAGGGTTAAGCGACTTGCCCAGGGTCACACAGCTAATAAGTATCTGAGGCCGGATTTGAACTCAGGCAGATGAGTCTTCCTGACTCCAGGCCCAGCACTCTGTCTGCTGTGCCACCTAGATTTAGAGTTAGGGTTTAAATCCTACCTCTGACACTTATTGCTTGTGTGGCCATATGTAAGTCACATAACCATTCTGAACTCCAAGTTCCTCAGTCACAAAAATGAGGGGGGTTGGACTAAATGTTTTCTAAGATTCCTTCCAGTATGATCCCATGATACTTGACCAAAGGGATCACTGCCAAGCCCAATGGGACTCTCATCTTCCTAGCAAGATGTCTCAGAGCACTGCAGGTATGATCATGGAACATCTGTTTAATGCTCAGCAAGCTGTGTCCCTAATTTCTTCATCTGTAAAATGTGATTGATGTTATCCATAGTACCTACCTCACAGGATTGTAGGAAGGCTCAAGTCAGTACTTTGCAAATAAAGTGCTAAATAAAAATATATTATTATTATCGTTATTATAACTAGGTCCCCATTACTACAAATAATGAATGTGAAGTGATTTCATTATTCAAATTTGAAGTGCATATTTCCATTGGGCTGGAATTAATGACTGCATTTTACATAATTATAACTTCAAATAGTATGGATTAGAATATATGTGACCACCCACCACAGGATTCATTATTTGCAGTAATCAGTGTACTTGATTATACCTGAAATCCAATACTTAGCACACAGTGCCTGGCACATAGTTTGTTATTGTTTGTCCTTTTTTTTCTCGAAGAGAACCATGACATTGGGGTGACAGCATGACTTGCACTGAATTAGATTTAAGTGAGGGAGGGCTATGCAAGGTCACCAACCTCACTCTCTCCTCCAGAGCCATCTGGGTCCAGTGGCAAGACAGACATCAGGATTAATGGAGATGGTTCTAGATGTTTAAGGCAATTGGGGTTAAGTGACTTGCCCAGGGTCCTACAGATAGTAAGTGTCTGAGGTGAGATTTGAATTCAGGTCCTCTTAACTTCAGATCCAGTGTTCTATCCACTGTACCACCTAGCTGTCCCAGCTAACATATAATAGGTACTTAATAAATGTTGATACATTTGATCATTGATTGATTGCTTCGTTTGATAATTTCAAGTAATTCAATACCAATAGAATCTAATGCTTCTAAAAGGAAATTATAAATGGCCTAGGCGATATCTCCCTTTAGTTCTACTTGGGTCTTGGAAATGAAGAGAGAAATTTCTTCATGGTGAACTTCAGACAATCAAAGTAATCGGACTAGCCCAATTTCATGATATTTTCATTACACAGGATCAGATGACATTTATAGAACATTTTAAGGTTTGTAAAACTCTTTACATAGATAAACAACAAATCTTTGGAGGTATAGGTGCTACTATTATCCCCATCTTTTTTTTTTATGAGATATTTTATTTTTTCCGTTACATGTAAAGATAGTTCTCAACTTTTGTTTATACATGTTTTACAATTTCAGATTTTTCTTATCCCCATCTAACAGATGAGGAAACTGAGGATCTGAGGTTGAGTGATTAAAGTCACAGAGCTAAAAAGTGTCAAAGGTTTCAAACCAGTTTCCTGACTCCAAGTCCATCAATTGTTTTATCCACTACATGATCCTGCCACGTCAAATCCTTCTGTAGTGTGGGACAGTGGAAAGGACACTGACCTGTCAATAGAAAGACTTTCCTTCTGATCTTAGTACTAAGGAGAGCTGAGCAAATCACACTTCTCTCTAGATTTTGATTTTCCTCTGCAAAATGAGTAGTTTAACTTAATGATGATCTCTAAGGTTTTTTGTGGTAGAATTGTACGAGTCTAAATATTTCTTGGATATGTGGCAGGCACTGAGAGATATAAAAGCAACAGATGTGTCTCTTGCCCTCAAGTTCTGTTACAGTCTGTGAAAGAAGGTTGGTTTTTAAATCTAATTCCTTATTGTTATTGAGTCATTTCAGTTCTGTCTGATTCTATGACACCATTTTTCTTTGCAAAGATACTGGAGTGGTTTGTCATTTCCTTCTCCTGCTCATTATACAAATGAGGAAATAGAGCAAACAGGGTTAAGTGACTTGCCCAAGGTCACACAGCTAGTAAATGCCAGAAGCCTGTATTTGATCAGGTCTTCCTGACTCCAGACCTGGCACTCTATCCACTGTGCCATTAGGCTGTGTATGAGAGGAGGGAGGAAAGGGGATCGAACTACTCAAGCTTTTTTTTGTGTGTGTGTGTGAGGCAATTGGGGTTAAGTGACTTGCCCGGGGTCACACAGCTAATAAGTGTGTAAAGTGTCTGAGCCCGGATTTGAACTCAGGTCCCCCTGAAGCCAGGGCTGGTGCTCTATCCACTGTACCACCTAGCTGCCCTGAAGATCTCTTAAAAAAAAAAAAAAAAAGCTTGAGGGGCAGCAAGGTGGTGCAGTGGTTAGAGCACTGGCCCTGGATTCAGGAGGACCTGAGTTCAAATCTGGCCTCAGACACTTGACACTTACTAGCTGTGTGACCCTGGGCAAGTCACTTAACCCTCATTGCCCCACCGAGAGAGAGAGAGAGAGAGAGAGAGAGAGAGAGAGAGAGAGAGAGAGAGAGAGAGATTTCATGAACAATTTGTAGTTGAAAGAAGAGATAACTTCACTTTGGCTTTGAAACCCAAATATTTTCTTTCTCTAGTCAAATACTTTTAAAGTGGTGGTCATTCAGTATAAATGACTGAAAGAGAACATATATATGAAACACCTTATTTAGTGATAGACCAACAAGAGCATAAATGGTTCATCAGAAAGACCTGAATTAAAATCCTTCCTTGAAAACTAAGTAGTCATGTAACCTTGGGCAAGTGACAGCTTCTTTTTTTTTTTCGATAATTGAGAATGACCTGTTTATTATAAACAAATTAGCATAGCACACACAACAGGATCCATCTTTAGGTGGATAGACCAAATAACTGTCCACAGTCCAGTAAAATGATGGTCACTGATGGTCAAAGTAATCTCTGAATCAACGCAATCCATAGATATAATTTAGTCCAACTTGATGAAGCCAATGTCTTTCACATACTGACGGAAGCACTGGTGGCACATGTTCAAGCCATACTTGCGGATCAGGCCATGCCGGTTCGAACACATGCAGCATGACTGAGACCCCTGGCCGAATTTGCGAGGATGGCTCTAGTAGAGCTGCTAGTGACCCATGGCGCCACTGGCAAAGACACAAGAAGTGACAACTTCTTTTAACTGAGACTTAACTAGTCTCACTTTCTTATCTGTAAAATGGAGACTATAATAAATAGTACCCCCCTCCCTGGGTGGTTGTGAGAAGGAAATTATATAATATATGGAAAGAACTTTACAAACATTAAAATGATATATAAGTGCTAGCTATTATTACCCTCTACCAATGTGAGTCAATGTGTGCAACAGCAACAATTTATAGTCTGACACATTGACATAGTAAGCAAGTTGGCCACAGTCATGTACCAGAGGTGAGAGTTAGAACCAAGATTGTCCTGACTCTGAAGCCCACCCTCTACCTATGATGCCTTGCTCCCCCTCAAGTTTATATGTATGAATATTAAAACTTTAGGGTCCCAAATCTGCCATTTAAAATTCAGATAGACTTATAGATATGACTCAATTTAATTCAATGAACATATATTAATTTCCTAAATGCTGGGAATACAAATAAGAAAAAGAAAGATAGCCCCTTCCCTCAAGAAGCTTACAATCTAATAAGAGAAGATAATACATTAAAAAGGAGCTGAAAAGGGATGGGGTGGGAGGAGACACCAAGGTGTACTTGGCGTGGGGACCTGATGTTCATGGAGTTGAAACCAAGCAAAGAGGCTGGTGGAAAATGAAGTTTAGCTGGAAAGTTCTGAGTCCTCGATATAGGAAGGCTTTCAGAGTTTATTGCTCTGCCCTCCAGCTCTCCAGTCAGAGGGGAGAGACAACTAAAAGAAATGAGAAGATGTTGAGTATCAAGCAAGAGTTGAGTCAATCTGTGTGGTGGTGAGATTTCAGGTGATCCGCTTATCTTGGGTGGGTGGGTGGGGGGCATGATGTTAGAGGACTGACAACCAAGCTGAGCAGCCGATGGAGAATGAAGATCTAGTTAGTAGTATGTGTGGTAATAGTAGTAAATACATAGAGAATAGCACAGCACTGGTGGGAAGAGCCAAGAGTTAGTCATTCAATAATTAGGAGAAGAGGGGCAGCTAGGTGGCTCAATGGATAGAGCACCAGCCCTGGAGTCAGGAGTACCTGAGTTCAAATCCGGCCTCAGACACTTAAAACTTACTAGCTGTGTGACCCTGGGCAAGTCACTTAACCCCAATTGCCTCACTGAAAAAAAAATTAGGGGAAGAGAAGCATTTATATAGTGTTAGACACTGTGCTAAGCACTTTACAAATATCTCATTTAATCCTCACAACAACCTTGCTAGGTAGGTGCTATTATAGACCCTATTTTACTGAAGAGGAAACTGAGGCAGGCAGAGTATATGTCTTATCCAGCTAGACAGCTAGTGTCTAAGACCAGAATTGAGCCAAGGTCTTCTGACAACAGTTTTAGCACTCTATCTGTTGTGCCATCTAGCTGCTGCTAAAGAATTAGCACATTTATATTTTGTTTTCTTGTTCAATCACTTTCAGTCAAGTCTGACTCTTCATAACCCCATTTGGGGTTTTGTTGGCAAAAATGCTGGAGTCGTTTAGCATTTTCTTCTCTGGTTCATTTTTACAGATGAGGAAACTGAGGCAAACAGAGTTAAGGGTCTTGCTTAGAGTTACACAGCTATTAAGTGTTGGAGGCCTGAATGTGAGTCTTCCTGGCCCCAAGCCCAACACTACCTACTACAACACCTAGCTGCCCCGTGTGTGTCTATGGGGCTTAAAAAAACCCAAACACATTTCTTACAATATCCTGTGAGTCAGGTATTGCAAATATGATTATCCTTATTTTGCAGACGAAGAAACAGAAGCCCACAAATGTAAATGATTTCCCCATCATCACAGATACATCGAGTGTCACTGTCAGATATCACAGGCTCACACACAGTTCTAGAACTGGGCAGGACCTCTAAAGTCATCCAATTGAGCCCCCTCATTTAACAGATGAACAAAAAGCTGGTCCAAGGACTCACCAAGGTCGCATAAGTCGTAAGTATAGAGGTAAGACTTGGAAGCAGATCTACTCATTCTAGGGCCAGCCTTCCTTTCACAAACAGGCTACTAGCCCTTTGCAGAATCATACCTAGCTTTTCATCACTGCACCTGCCTTTCTAGGAGGAGGTAAGAAGGAAGGTTCCCTGTCAAAATGTATCCTAGAACCCTGCCTTTAATTAAACATGTTTGGCATCTGTTACTGCAGCCATATTCAAGGGGAAAGTGAGTAAGAACAGAGACAAAGAATGGTTGGCTGGCTCCTCTGAAACGCTAAACAAAAAGGCTTATTCCTCCCTAATCAATTTCTGTAGGTTTCTTTTGCCACTTCATTAAGGTGTCATCTTTTAAAGACTAAATGGAAGATCCCTTCCCTGAAATTCACACGATACCCAGAAGCCTCTGACTTCCTGGAGCTCTTAATAAAAAGCCAAATCTATCATCCTTCCTGAGAGTCCTTTTTGATGGACCGTTTCCCCTTAGGCATTATCCATCCATACAGTTTCCGCAGCAATGCAGGGACTGAAATTGAATCACACTGATTTACCTTATCCTAGGATAGGTCTTAGAAAGAGGAAAGGAGGGGCAGCTAGGTGGCGCAGTGGATAGAGCACCGGCCCTGGAGTCAGGAGTACCTGAGTTCAAATCCGGCCTCAGACACTTAACACTTACTAGCTGTGTGACCCTGGGCAAGTCACTTAACCCTAATTACCTCACTTAAAAAAAAAAAGAAAGAAAGAAAGAAAGAGGAAAGGAAAAAAGAGAGGAAAAACATAGTGCTTCCAATGGGCTCCAGCACCAAATTTGCACTCAAAGGTTGGGTGCCTGTGGCTACCTGAGGATTGAGGCACAGAGGTCAAGTGATTTCTGTACATCCACACAAAAGTAAGTGTTGGAGTCAGGATTAAAATTCAGGTCTTCCTAAATTTAAAGTCTCTTCCTTGCTTCACTTCCAACAATTCCCTTCATTTGTGGTCTCTTGATCAACCATAGCCCACTTTTGTTTCTCATATATGACAAGTGTTGTATACAGCATTATAAAACAAAGACAATAAGACAGCCCCAACACGGAATTATGGGCAGCTAGGTGATGCAGTGGATAGAGTGCTGGGCCTTGAGTCAGGAAGACCTGAGTTCAAATCTGGCCTCAGACATTTATTAGCTGTGTGAACCTGGGCAAGTTACTTAACCCTGTTTGCCTCACATTTGTAAAGTGACCTGGAGAAGGAAATGGTGAACCACTCCAGTATCTTTGCCAAGAATAACCCAAATGGGGTCAGAAGGACTGAGTAACAACAAAGGAGGTGGGGAGGGAGAAGAGACAGAGGTAGAGATCCATTATTTAAGCTGTACCAGGTACTATGCTAAGCACTAGAAATGCAAATATAATCAATCAAGAAAGTTTTACTGTGGAGAAGCTCATCACTCTTTTTGCGGAAGACATACATAAAAGGGAGATGGAAAGTGAGTGTGTATGTCTACTATTATCTGGATGCTTGTGCTTACCTATCCACTGGTGTCAGTGGATCAGCAGCTATGTGCTTGGGTGTAAAGATGGTGGGCTGAGCCATTTTACTTCATTTAAATTCAATCACTAAGTATCAACCAGTAAAAAGAAAGGGAAAAAAGCTTGAAATTTTTATTTAGTTGCATTGGAACCATCAGCTAAATTTGAAGTTGTTATTCATTATGCACCTTCCAATAAACAAAGACTATCTCTTCTTCCCAATAAAAAGCCTCACACCAAAATATCTGATTCATATAGCAAAAGATAGGCCATACTTTTATTGTAGGCCATGAATATTGAAAATAACAAGATCCAGGGGCAGCTAGGTGGAGCAGTGGATAGAGCACCGGCCCTGGAGTCAGGAGTACCTGAGTTCAAATCCGGCCTCAGACACTTAACACTTACTAGCTGTGTGACCCTGGGCAAGTCACTTAACCCCAATTGCCTCACTTAAAAAGAAAGAAAGAAGAAAGAAAGAAAGAAAGAAAGAAAGAAAGAAAGAAAGAAAGAAAGAAAGAAAGAAAGAAAGAAAGAAAGAAAGAAAGAAAGAAAGAAAGAAAGAAAGAAAGAAAGAAAGAAAATAACAAGATCCAGCATGGTGTCTAGGAAAGGAAACATTCTTCCCTGTTAGGCCAACCTGGATTTCTATTTTAACAACTTCACTCTCTTGCTGCCGGGACTAGAACCATTGCAGAAATAATCACAGATGGACATCTGTTGGCTGCCCCACTTTGTTGCTTAAATCTTCATCTGCACCCGAGAGTGTCCTGGGGAAAAGACAATAAAAGTGACAATTTTAACTCACTTTTAGAAAAGGGAATTATTACAAAGAAGAGCAGCCAGTGGCCAGTTTCTATATGGTAAACAAGTATTCTGGGCCCTACTCATGCTCTGCCCATTACTCACGGTTCAGGAGCTTAATGAGTCTCTCCACTGTTGTGGGCGGGTGAGAGTAATCACAACACAGACCTTTGTCAGGAAAAGGAATTATTCTATTACTTGACCAAATAAGCAAGTACTTCCCTGGAAAGCTTCAGTCAGTTTAGCATATGAGATTTAGATTACCATTAGGATTACAGATGCTTTTCATTCAACCTTTTCACTCTGGTTCAAAAAAACAAATGTGACTAGTAGTCTGCACTGCATATTAAAAATGTGTTATTTAAGGGCCACAGTTAAGATTATATAGCCTAAAATTTAGCCCTTTTGGTTTGAAGTTGGCTGTGTAATTACATTTCTTGACATAAAAATTAATGGACCATTCTAATGTGGGATCATTAAAGACAAAACACTTTTTTTGGGAATCAACAAAACATATATAACTTGGAGTTAGAATTTGCTGTAAAAGGACTTGACTTTGGAATACCAAACAGCTCACAGGACCCTAATAATCCTGAACTGCTGATTATGAGGATGGTTAAGTGGTGTAGTGGAGAGAGCACCAGGCCTAACATCAGGAAGACTCATCTTCCTGAGTTCAAATCCGACCTCAGACACTTACTAGCTGTGTGACCCTGGGCAAGTGACTTCATCCTATTTGCCTCAGTTTCCTCACCAGTGAAATAAACTGGAGAAGGAAATGGCAATCCACTCTAGAATCTTTGCCAAGAAAACCTCAAATGGGGTCACAAAGAATTGGACATGACTAAACAACAAAAGCTGGTTATGAAGACAAGGAAAATGGAAAGAAAAGCAGGCCTAGAACTAGAAGGAACTTCTCACAGACCATCTAATCCAACTCTCTCGTTTTCCAGATGAAAAGACTGAGGTTCAGAGAGATTAAGTGACTTACTCAAAATTATAAGCCCAACAACAGACTTCCCAGGTGGAGCAAATATGGAGGAGGAAAAGCAGTGAGCTCTTGAACTCATGACATGATTACTCCAAAAAACACAGAAATAATGCCATAGGGGGGCAGCTAGGTGGAGCAGTGGATAGAGCACTGGCCCTGGAGTCAGGAGTACCTGAGTTCAAATCCGGCCTCAGACACTTAACACTTACTAGCTGTGTGACCCTGGGCAAGTCACTTAACCCCAATTGCCTCACTAAAAATTAAAAAAAAAAAAAAAAAAGAAATAATGCCATAGGACAATGCCTGGAGCAACAAAACCCACAGAAGAATGTGCTGAAATCATCTTCTAACCAAGAACGGCTTGGAAGGTTGGAAGGAAGGAGCTGCTGTGCTAGGACAGGAGTGGAGCCCAACTGCACAGTCAAACTGACACAGATCCAGTCTCAGGAAGGCCTCACCAGAGAAGGAGACTCCCAGAGCCTCTTAATCAGCTGAAGCACCAGTGTCATCTGGAACTAAGCTCACAGTCTGGTGAGAGGGCTGAGCCCTGGGTAGGGGGGAGACTACAGGGGTCTATGCTGGTGCTGAGGCAGAACTTGAGTTTCTCACCCCCTGCTGGGAACCAGGAGGTAGGCTTGAGTAGCAGTGGCCCAGATTGGGGAGGGGCACAGGCTCGTCAGAGCTGACAAAATCATAAGCCCAACATAAGTAGGATTTGAACCTAGGTCCTCTCACTCCAGAACTTGTGCCCTTTCCTCTCTACACCTTGGCTCTGCCACAGCTTGCTGTGTGAGTTTGGATAAGTCACTAACCCTGTTTAAGACTCAATTTCCTCATCTGCAAAGTGAAAGAAAAGTGGGCTAAAGGATCTCTGAAGGCCCTTACAGCTCAAGGAACTCTAAGATACTGATTGGAGAGGAGGGAAGCTTCCTTCACTGACACAGCCTTGTCAGAGGGTTCTATCTTATTGAGTCTGGCAGAATCAGTCAGTCAAGGATCATTTATTAGGCTATATAATAGGCACTGTGCTAAGTTCTAGGTCCACAGGCACACCTCATTTGACTGTGCTTTGTTTTATTGCACTTTGCAGATACTGTTTTTTTTTTTATTACAAATTTGTAGTGGGGCAGCTAGGTGGTGCAGTGGATAAAGCACTGGCCCTGGATTCAGGAGTACCTGAGTTCAAATCTGGCCTCAGACACTTGATACTTACTAGCTGTGTGACCTTGGGCAAGTCACTTCATTAACCTTTATTGCCCTGCAAAACAAACAAAAAAAGAAATTGTCACAGCCACCCCAACCTTCAACAACCGCCACCCTGATCAGTCAGCAGTCATCAACATCGAGGCAAGACTCTCCACAAGCAAAAAGATTATGACTAGATGAAGGCTTAGACAATGGTTAGCATTTTTTAATAGTAAGGTTTTTTGTTTTGTTTTGTTTTGTTTTGTTTTGTTTTGCAGGGCTATGGGGGTTAAGTGTCTTGCCCAGAGTCACACACCTAGTAAGTGTCAAGTGTCTGAGGCCGGATTTGAACTCAGGTACTCCTGAATCCAGGGCTGGTGCTTTATCCACTGTGCCACCTAGCTGCCCCCATAAGGTATTTTTAAAATTAAGGTTTGTATATTTTTTTAGACATCATACTACTGCACACTTAATAGATAACAGTATAGTATAAACATAACTTTATATGGAGGGATGTTCTGAAACACAACCTTCCAGACTTCACAAGCTGATCCAAGCACAGTTCACACTTGTTGAAAACCTTGAAATCATCTTTGGATCTTTCCTTTACCTTCACCAACCTTATTCCTACCTTGTATGTCTTATTGCTATCAAAAAGGGAAAATACTTCCTTCAATATACTTGCTACATTGTCACCTCTGTATCCATAGTTTAGGACCTCAATACCTCCAAAAGCCTTCTGGAGAGTTTGCTTTTTCCTTAAATATAGCCTGCAATCCTTCCTATTTACTTCTGTTAGCTATGACGTGCTTTTCAACATTAGTGCATTAGCACCCTGTTCAAGCTAGGTAATATAGGGAATAGAGCATAAGGCCTGGAGTCAGTAAGACTTGAGTTCAAATCTGACCTCAGACACTTATTAGCTGTATGACCCTGGGCAAGTCACTTAATCCTGTTTGCCTCAGTTCCCCATCTATAAAATGAGCTGGAGAAGGAAATGGTAAACCATTCTAATATCTTCACCAAGAAATCCCCAAATGGTCTCACAAAGAGTCTGACACAACTGAACAAGAAGAAGCAGCACATATATTGGCTTACTCTTGGTGAGAACATTCTTCCTATCTATCTTTATCTCTATCATCCATCATTTATCTTCTCTCTATATATATCTGTCTGTATCTATTTATCTCTCATTTCACCTATATCTCTATCATTTATCTTCTCTCTCTCTACAATGATTTTCTTTATCTATATCTGTTATCTATCTTCTGTCTATATTTCTATCATTCTATCTATATCACTATCTTTTATCATTCAGTTTCCATTTCTCTATATCTCTTTGTGTCTCTTTATCTATCTAAATCTATCATCATTCTATCTATATCTCTATCATTTACATTCTATCAATCATTCCATCTAGATCCCTATCATTTATCTTTTATCTGTATTTATCTATCCATCCATCCATGCATCTTCTTTCTCTGTACATCTATTTATGTCTCTATCATCATTCTATCTATACCTCTATATCATTTATCTTCTATAAATACAATTATATCCATCCGTCTGTCGCTGTTTATCTTTCATTATTCTACGCATTCTCTCTCATTTATCTTCTATCTATTTATATCCATCTCTATCTATTATCAACCAGTAAACATTTATTAAGCACCTTCTATATGCCAGACCCCATGTTAAGCACTGAGATACAAAGACAAAAGTGAAACAGTCCCTGCAAAATTCACATTGTGGGATGGGGGTGGGAGGCATCAGGAAAGACCTCATGAAGAAGGTAGCACTTCAGCTGAGATTTGAAGGAAACTAGGGATTCTAGAAGAATGAGGTAAGGTGAGAGCATTCCAGAGCATGGGAGACAACCAGTGAAAAAAAAGCAGTAGATGATGCACTGTAATATGAGGAACAATAAAAAGGCCAGTCTTTGTAATGGAATATTATCATGCTATAAGAAAGGATGAGCAAGCTGATTTCCGAAAAACCTGATGTGACTTACATGAACTGATACAAAGTGAAGTCAGCAGAACCAGGAAAACATTGTACATAGTAACAGCAACATTGTGCAATGATCAACTGTCAATGGCTTAGCTATTCTTAGTAACGCAATGATGCAAGACAATTCCAAAGGACTCCTGATGAAAAATGCTATCCACATCCAGGAGAAGAACTTATGGAATATGAATGAGAATTGAAGCTACTATTTTTTACTTTATTTTTTCATGTTTTTTTTTCTTTTGGTCTGTCTTTTTTCGCAAAATGACTAATATGGAAATATGTTTTACATGATTGCACATATATAACCTATATCAAATTTTTTGCTATTTGGGGGATGGGGGAGGTGAGGGAGAAAGGAAATAATTTGGAACTCAAAATTTTTAAAATAATAATTAATGTTAAAATTGTCTTCACATGTAATGGAATTTTTAAAAAAGTTTTTAAAGGGGGCAGCAAGGTGGCACAGTGGATAGAGCACCAGTCCAGGATTCAGGAGGACCTGAGTTTGAATCCGGCCTCAGACACTTGACACTAACTGTGTGACCCTGGGCAAGTCACTTAACCCCAATTGCCTCACCAAAAAAAAAAAAAGTAGCATTAAAAGTTTTTAAAAGGCCAATCTTGCTAGTGGGGGGGGGGAAGTTGGGGAGGGGGGTCAGGGTAAAGCCTAATAAACCAGTCTTCTCACCTCGAGTCCCCCTCATTCCAATCCATTCTTCACTCAACTACCAGGGTGATTTTCCAAACCTTACATCTAACCATGTCACATTCTTTGCTCAGTGAACTCCAGTGGCCCCTATTGCCTCCAGGACCAAATATAAAGTCCTTTGTTTGGCATTTAAAGCCCTTTATAACTTTGCTCTATCCTATGTTTCCATTTTCCCCACATTTTCTATGATCTAACTAAACTGGCCTATTTGCTATTTTTCACACCCCAAATTCTACCTTCTGTGGCTTTGTGCTGGCTGTCCCCATGCTTGAAAAATTGCCCACTCACCTCTGACTCTCAGCTTCCCTGACAGTTTTCAAGACTCACCTCAAGGTCTGCTTTCTATAAGAGTCCTTTCCTTGTCTTTCCACCTTTATCACTTCACTCATTTGCTAATGCCTTTCTCCTTCTGTTTACCTTCCATCTAGTGTGCATGTGTGCATTCACATACATGTATACATATACATCCATCCATGCATGCATGCACACACACACATCTTTTGTTCATGACTAGTTACTTACACTGCCTCTCTCATTAGAATGTAAGCTCCTTGAGGACAGGGGTGGTTTTTTGTTTGTTTTTACCTTTCTTTGTTTCCCCAGAATTTAGCACAGTTTTTGGAACTTGGAAAGCTCTTAAATGCTTATTGACTGATTGCCTGCAAAGGTAGGTAGGGGCCAAGTTGAGGAAAATATTAAATACCAAACAGAAAACTTTATATTTGGTTCTGTAAGTAATCACTGCAATTCATTGAGAAGGGGATTAATGTGTTCAGAATGATGGGGTGGTTCTTTTTTTTACTTTTTTTTTTGGCAGGGCAATGGGGGTTAAGTGACTTGCCCAGGGTCACACAGCCAGTAAGTGTCAAGTGCCTGAGGCCGGATTTGAACTCAGGAACTCCTGAATCCAGGGCCGGTGCTTTATCCACTGTGCCACCTAGCACAGGATGGGTTTTTTTTTAATGCATTTACTTTATTTCATTGAGAACTGCCACAAAGGCAACATCAAAGAAGGATTCCATGTAGGTTATGAGATTCTCCAAATGCACCTATTTACAGATAACATGTGAATTGCAACGGAATGTTACTGCATTCTTTTTTAAAACATTAATTTCATTTTTTATCATAAAAGTATTTTATTATTTTCCAGTTACATGTAAAGATAGTTTTCAACATTTATTTTCATAAGATTTTTAGTTCCAAATTTTTCTCCCTCTCTACCTTCCCTCCCCCTTTCCCAAGACAGAAAGCAATCTGATACAGGTTATATATGTATAATCACATTAAACATATTTCTGGGGGTGGCTAGGTGGCCCAGTGGATAAAGCACCAGCCCTGGATTCGAGAGGACCTGAGTTCAAATCCAGCCTAAGACACTTGACACTTACTAGCTGCGTGACCCTGAGCTTAACCCTCATTCCCCCACAAAAAAAAACAAAACCAAACAAAACCAAACAAACCCATTTCTGCATTAGTCATATTGTAAAAGAAGAATCAGAACACAAGGTAAAAACCTCAAAAAAGAAGAAAAAAATAGCCAAAAAGTAGAAACTGTATGGTTCAATCTGCATTCAGAATCCACAGTTCTTTTTTTCTGGGTGTAGAGAACATTTTCTATCATGAGTTCTTTGGAATTGTCTTAGATCACAGAATGATGTTTTAGAAAAATCACTTTGACAGCTATTTGGTGGAAGGATTGGGGTGGTGAGAGACTTAAGGTAAGGTGACTAATTAGGAGGTTATTCAAATAGTCCAGGAAAGAGATGATGAAGATCTGATTTAGGGTGAACCATGTGAGTGGGAAGAAGGGGACAGAGTTGAGAGATATTTTTGAGACATAAATGACAGGTCTTGGTAACTAACTGGATAAGCAGTATGATAGAAAGTGAAGATTTAGATTTGACACCAAAGTTGAGAACCTAGGGGCCTGGAAGAATGGTGATATCCTTAGGAGAAATAGGGAAAGTCATCCCAGAGGGTGGATTTTGAGAAGAAGATAATGAGTTCTATCCTGGACATGCTGAGTATGAAATTCTCCATAGGCATTTGATGTTGCAGGACTTCAGGGACTTAAGGAGAGAGATTAAATTTCCTTGCCTTACCTTTAAGACTCCCCATCAACTAATCCATCTTTCCAATCTCTTATCTAATAGCTTCTCCATTTCCTCCAAAGTAATTTCCATTCTGGATAGAGTTTACTCATTTGTATCTCCATGGTCCTGTGAATGCGATGTTCCCATTCTTTTGTGCTGATCCATATCCATTATTGTCCTCCAAATTTGACCCAAAACTTACTTATGACAGTAAGCTGTTCATGGCAAATTCTATGGGTTTGATCCCTCCTTCACCCACTATCAACCCACTTTGTACTGTGTTTGTACTGCTTCATAGGACCATGGAATTCATGTTGAATGACCCTTAAAAACCATCTAGTCTGTTCTCTTCATTATAAAAATGAGATTTAGAGAGTTGGAATGACTTGTCTGAAATTACATAATTCATTAGTAGTGGAGAGGTTAGAACTCGGAACTCCTGGGTTTTTAAAAGAACCGGAGCCATTCCCCAAATGATAAGTGGTCAAAAAATATGGACAGGAAGATCTTAAGGAAGAAATCAAAGCTACCAATAGCCATAAGAAAAATATTCCAAATCAGTAATAGTGAAAGAAATTAAAATTAAAGCAACTCTGAGGTTCCAGTTCAGATTTGTCATATTGGCAAAGAAGGAAAATGACAATTGTTAGAAGAATTTAGGGAAAACAGAAACACTAACGTATTGTTGGGGGAACGATGAATTGACCCATTCATTCTGGAAAGCAATTTGGAATAATACCCATCAAATCATTAAACTGGGACCACCTGTTAACTCAGGGTACAGTAGTCCTATACCTTACAGAGATCAAAGAAGAAAAGAAACCATTTGAACATGAATGTTTATAGCATTTCTTTTTGTCAGAGAAAAAAAACCCCTAGAAACTAAACTAATGTCAATCAACTAGGAAATAATATATAAATGTGATATTATTAAACCATAAGAAATGACTGGAAGGTTTTAGAAAAAACTGGTAAGACTTGTGTAAGAATTGATGTAGGGGCAGCTAGGTGGTGCAGTGGATAAAGCACCGGCCCTGGATTCTGGACTCCCTGAGTTCAAATCCGGCCTCAGACACTTGACACTTAACTAGCTGTGTGACCCTGGGCAAGTCACTTAACCCTCATTGCCCTGCAAAAACAAAACAAAACAAAAAAAGAATTGATGCAGCAGAACCGGAGAACACTTTGTAAAGGTAAACAGATTTAAAAGATTTATGAACTATGATCAAGATAATGACCAACCATGATTACAGAAGAACAATGGTGTAGCATGCTAACCACCTCCTGACAGAAGTGATGGACTCAGGGTATAGAACAAGATACAACTTCACACATTACAAATGTGGGAATTTTTTTAAAACAAGGGTCTGGTTTTTCTTTTTTCTTTTCCAATAGTAGCAGGTAAAGATGGAATAGGATGTGGGCCCAAGGATAAAGTTGTTTTATAAAAAAGAAAGAAAGAAAAGGGGGACATATATATATTTTTTAAATGCACAGAAAAGAAAAGAAGAAAGGTCTGAAAAAAATCACAAAAGTTGATAGCTTTGGAATTGAAATGATCCTAGTTGTATGTAATAGAAATGGATAGTTTTGGGTAAAACCCTTTTTTCTATTCTGATTTTTATGGGGGAAATGCTCAATTTATTTGACATGTAAGTTCAGAAGTAAAAGAAAAAAAGAAAATGGTGGCTGTGACCTGACCTTTGGCATTTTTTTTCTATTCTTAGGACTCTGAAGACCTGATTTAAGTTTCAGTGATAGTGTGGTTTCTGCACAAAGAAACCTAACATTTCCTTGAATTTTGGTGAGTTTTCTAGGTAGCTTTTCAAGTGTGACTGATATATTTCCATCCTGCTGTGCTGATGAGACAGAGTGGTTAATAGGGAACCAAGATCAGGGATCCCTGGAGGGTAGTGGGGTGGGGGGGGGGGGGGAGACACATAACAGAGGCAGCAACTATTTGGGAATAAGTTCAATGTTATTTAATACCTGATTCAAATCCCTGTTTTTGCCTAATTTTTCTGTTTCATTAAACATCTTTTGCTTTGAATTCATGGCTATCTGATTTGTTCTGTTAAAAGAAGCCTTGGGTTGGTGGGTAATCAAAGAGTTTTTTTTAAAAAAAGGAAAGAGAAAAAAGTACATTAATAATTACATTCAATTAAGAATTACATTAAGAATTAAATAGAAGATGGGGCAGCTAGGTGGCGCAGTGGATAGAGCACCGGCCCTGGAGTGGCACACTGGATAAAGCACTGGCTCTGGATTCAGGAGGACCTGAATTCAAATTCGGCTTCAGATGCTTGACTCTTACTAGCTGTGTGACCCTGAGCAAGTCACTTAACACTCATTGCCCCGTGGAAAGGAAAAGAAAAGAAAAGAAAGGAAAGGAAAGGAAAGGAAAGGAAAGGAAAGGAAAGGAAAGGAAAGGAAAGGAAAGGAAAGGAAAGGAAAGGAAAGGAAAGGAAAGGAAAGGAAAGGAAAGGAAAGGAAAGGAAAGGAAAGGAAAGGAAAGGAAAGGAAAGGAAAGGAAAGGAAAGGAAAGGAAAGGAAAGGAAAGGAAAGGAAAGGAAAGGAAAGGAAAGGAAAGGAAAGGAAAGGAAAGGAAAGGAAAGGAAAGGAAAGGAAAGGAAAGGAAAGGAAAGGAAAGGAAAGGAAAGAAGAATTACACAGAATCAAAAGTTCAGAATGAACACAAAGAAGACAATTATCTTACTATCCTTCTAAGGTCAATATATGGTTAAAAATACTATCTATTAAGAGTTCAAGGGGCAGCTAGATGGCACAGTGGATAGAGCACTGGCCCTGGAGTCAGGAGTACCTGAGTTCAAATCCGGCCTCAGACACTTAACACTTACTAGCTGTGTGACCCTGGGCAAATCACTTAACCCCAATTGCCTCACTAAAAAAAAAAAAAAAAAAGAGTTCACGAGGGGCAGCTAGGTAGCTCAGTGAATAGAGCACTGGCCCTGGATTCAGGAGTACCTGAGTTCAAATCTGGCCTCAGACACTTGACTAGCTGTGTGACCCTGGGCAAGTCACTTAACCCCCATAGCCCTGCAAAACAACAACAACAACAACAACAACAAAACCAAGAGTTCACAGGGCAGCTAGGTGGTGCAGTGGATAAAGTACTGGCCCTGCATTCAGGAGGACCTGAGTTCAAATCCAGCCTCAGACACTTGACACTTGCTAGCAGTGTGACCCTGGGCCACTGAAATATTCATGTTTGTTGGTGTTTCTTAAGTCTGTAGTAAGTAGAAAAAAGAATAAAGTACTGGTGGGGACTCATGTGCTGTGGTATTGAGTATAAGCTTATCCCATCAGAGATTTAGAGATAGGAGTAGCCAAGGAGTCCCAGGTACTACGAATTCATGTGACTGAGTTCCTGAAAGCTAAATTGAAAATTACTTAGCAGTGTCCTTATAACTATTATTATCTCAAAGCACTAAAAAGGTCCTGATTCTTTTGAATACCACTCATGTGTAAACTATTTCTCTCTTCTTCAGAAGACATTTACTTGGAGTTTTATATTTCTTTTGGAGTAATGTTATGAGTAGATTCAAAAATGATCAGAAGAGGTGGCACAGTGAATAAAGCACCAGCCCCGGATTCAGGAGGACTTGAATTCAAATATGGCCTCAGACACTTGACACTTACTAGCTGTGTGACCCTGCCCAAGTCACTTAAACCTCAATACCTTGCCAAAAAAAAAAAAATTATCAGAAGACCAAATGGGCCTTGCTTGTGCACAACAATCCATCTTCTGGGTCATTTGCACAGACTCTTGAAAATGCCTGGAAGACTCTCCTTCCTCACTTCTGTCTCTTTGGATACCTGGATCACTTCAAGGTCTCCATCAAGTGTCCCTTCCTACTCTAGACCTTTCAGTCCTCCCAATTTTAATTACCTCCACCCCAACTGCAACACAGGCAAATTACTTTGCGCTTACTGCAGATATATTTTCTTTTTCTTTTTCTTTTTTTTTTTTAGTGAGGCAATTGGGGTTAAGTGACTTGCCCAGGGTCACACAGCTAGTAAGTGTTGTGTCTGAGGCCGGATTTGAACTCAGGTACTCCTGACTCCAGGGCCGGTGCTCTATCCACTGCGCCACCTAGCTGCCCTGAAGATATATTTTCTATATCCTTCCCTCCCATTAGAATGAAAAGTACAAGAGGGCAGGGACTGTTTTCATTTTGTACCCCCAGTGCCTAAACATGCTCCAAGGATCTTCAATGACTCCACAACCAAATGAATTGTCAGTAAGCACAGCATTAGTCCATGGTGTGAGGGCTTACGTGTAAAAAAATTCACTAATATAAATATAGAATGTTCCAAAAGTTTGAGTACAGTTTTAAGCTATTAAAAGTTTATGCTATTTAAGCTCTTAAACCTTAAAACTGAACTGAGACACCCCTGAATATAGCAGAGGAATATAAAAGTATATTTTATATTTTTATATTTTATACACACACACACACACACACACACACACACACATATATATATATATATATATTATATCACCTTCTAGTGGTTTCAAAGGATATGTAACTAGCTTATTTTCAGACCTTAAAAACCTCATGGAAGAAAAATGCACATGAGGAAACATGAAGAAAGAAAAGAAGCATTTATATAGTGCTTACTATGTTCCAGGCACTGTGCTAAGTATTTTACAAACATTATCTCATTTGATTTTCACAACAACAACCCTGCAAAATAGGTGCAATTGTGCTCTCCGTTTTAGAATTGGGGGAATTGAGGTTAATGACTTGCCCAGGGTCACATTGCTAGTGAGTGTCTGAGGTGATTTAAACTCAGATCTTCCTGACTCCAGCCTCAACGATTTTTATTTACTATACCACCTAGCTGCCTCAAACAAATAGAATACATACACACATGTATGTATATGTATATATGTATACCCACATATATGCACATACAGGGTATTAAAATATATAGTATATATTAAATATATGATACATAATAGTAGAATATGATAGACTATTTGCAAAATAGTCTATTACATAAGTAATATAGAATGCAAATATATATAATTATGTGTTTTAATATAAATATTTATAATATATTTTGTTACCCTGTTGAAGTGTATGCATATGTATGTGATAGCTTAAAACTTCACTAAGACTTGGAGAACCATATTTATATACACTTATGTACAGGTATATAAATATACCTATATTTCAAAACAACGAACTCTACATAACAGAAATCTAATTTCTTATATATATATATATGTTCTTTTAAATATATTGAAATGTTTCTGCTCTGTTGATGATTAAGTTCACAATTAAAATTTTAAATATTATTAGTACTTCATTCCCTTATGAGGCATCTAGGTGGCTTAGTGGATAGAGCACTGGGCTTGGAATTAGGAAGACTACTCTTCCTGAGTTCAAATCTGATCTCAGACACTTACTAGCTGCATGACCCTGGGTAAGTCATTCAATCTTGTTTGCCTCAGTTTCCTCATCTGTAAAATGAGCTGGAGAAGGAAATGGCAAACCACTCCAGTATTTTGCCAAGAAAACCCAAAATGGGTCACAGAGAGTCAGGCACTACTACTGAAAAACAACAACAATCATTTTTTTTTTCTTTTTTTGATGGGGCAGTGGGGGTTAAGTGACTTGCCCAGGGTCACACAGCTAGCAAGTATCAAGTGTCTGAGGCCGGATTTGAACTCAGGTCTTCCTGAATCCAGGGCCAGTGCTCTATCCACTGTGCCACCTAGCTGCCCCCAATCATTTTCTTATAAAGAGTAGTATAATTATCCCAGGACCGAAACACCTACAATGGTTATGATGCAAAGGAAAGCACATGAGAGGAGAGCAAAGTTGAAAGGAGAAAATGCTATAGAGTATTGAGGGCAAAATAGCAAACCTACTTGTTCTCCGACACAGATGGCTGAATCTTTATGAAAATGATATTTGCCACACCACAAAAGGGGACTGTCCATTAAGAAAAACACATTTAACCAAGGCAGTCAAGCCTAAAGTCTGAAGAGTGAGCTATCATCTCCTTCAAGGGATCATTGAAAGGACAAACCTACCTTTGATGAATTTTCTAAATGTTCCCCTTGCCTACAAACAAGACTTCCTGAGCTGAGTCATTTTTCATCTCTATCTGTGCCTCCAGCATATCAGCTCCTAGAGAAAGTCAAGTAACGATGCCATTTTGGATATATTAGAAGAAAGAAAAAGCTGGCAAACTGAAGG